>NC_044326.1:95191044-95491995 GCF_007399415.2 Gopherus evgoodei | reverse complement strand
TATAAATGCAAGGGAAGTAGCACTCATCTCACTAAGGACATAATTTAGTCTGCAGACCCTTTATTGCTAGTGTTGATTCAGTAAGGAAGCCAGTTTGACCTTCAAATCCCAGGTTGAGTTTTCAGGAGTTTCCAGAGCATAACTGTATTTTCAAACATCCCCTTTATTGTCTCTGATATGTATAGTTTCTGGATTGTGACTTTGTTAAAATGTTAAATGGATATTGACAATAAATGTCAATTTGGTAATGAATAATAATGGGATATTTTCCTTATGAATTGAAAGTACATTTGGTATCTATTTTTCAAATATACTGTTTCTGAGTCCTAGCCAGACAAAACTGAGTCCACAATGGTTGGTCATACTATTTACCATTCTATACTGAATAACTGATCCTTTTTCTTTAAAATCAGTTGGCTCTTATTAGACTGGTGATCTGGCGCTGGATTCTGTTAGTTTTCTAGGTAGGCCAGGAAAGAAACTACGCTGAAGAATTCTACCCACAAGTAGCTCCTTTCAACAGTTTTTCCTCTAGAAACCTTGGTCTCAGCTTCCCTTCCTTGTGCAGCAAAAACTAACCTCCAATCTACTTTGTTTCACAGCTCTGCAACATGCAGACCTCTCTTCTCTTCACTCTTCCAGTCAGAAAAAACATAAAACAATGTTTAATTTCAAGCTGATACTATGTTTACTCAGGAGAGTGCACCTCCAGGGTACTCTCAACCCATCAAAACATGTACCCTTTCAATCCTTGTACATTTCTGGTAAAACGTTTTAAGGAATCTGGTTTAGAATGTTTAGTCTCTCAGTTAAATTAATTCATGATGTAACAATTTTGGAGTTACAACAGGGATGTATTTGGTACTCATGTTTAATCTTCCATTTATCCTACACTATCAGTATGATTATCTGATTACTTTTGCACTGTCTGGCTATTATATTTAGGCTTTGTATTTTCCTTGATAGAGAAAATACTGAAAATGTATGTGCATGTGTGGGTGTTGGAGCGTGGGTGTCTTGATCTTGCTAACACTAAATATATAAGTATTTCAAAATACAGCTGGATTGAGATCTAGGATGTTTAAATAAACATATAAAAGTTACCAGAATGAAGAATCAGAATATAATTAACTTGAACTTCTCAAATATACAAAACATGCAGCCATCTTTTTCTTAACACATTGTAGAATCATGTAATGGCTGTAAAGGTAGATACCCACTCCACCTCAACAAATGTTAGTTTAGTGATCTCCACAGGTGGATAGTTTAATTTGTTTTTTTGGCATAGTATTTCTCCCAAAGTCTGGTGTGAACTGGCTGAGTCTCCAACTCACTTTCTTGGCCTACCCAACATATAAACAGCAGTTTACTGTCTGAAACTCACCCATTCCTGGTGTTTGCTCTATTGTTATCTTAAATAATACCACAAACCTAAGTTTGTCATGGAAAATTGTTCCTAGAGCTTCTTTGCAGATCTGTTTCTGGTCTAGTCAATAGTTCCCCCTCTCACCCATTCTCACTCCCCACTTGGAGTTAACAAGATCATGAGTCAGCAGAAAATATTCCATAGTGGTTCTGCATCTGACAAAATGGTGACACAATAGAAGAGCTCTAAATCCCTAGGTGGGATGTTTCATAAAGCTACTATTTTCTTCCTTCTGTCTAGACTAGTCAAGAGCTTGAACCTTATAACCATATGACTGCTCACGGTTTTTCTCTTTATAAACAGTCTCCACAAGGTAGGGCTTTGCTTCCCCTGTTTCAGGTCAGATACAGTCTGTTCTTCTTCTGCTGTAAAGTGGTTTTCCATACATACCTTTCTGTATTAGTTTTGCCTAGGAATTTTCAAATGTAGCCAGCCTCACCTGGCTTTAGCATCTCTCACACAGAACTGCTTCTGCCAAAATCCACTCTACAGCATTTTATACAGTTAAAATAATTTTGTGATTAAGGGGCCTGATTCTCTAACTACTCTGGACTTTTAGGATTTTTTTTAAATACCAAATTTGTCTCCTACTAATTCTTCCAATAAGTTAGTAGAGAAATTTACTCTGTTCTGTTACTCATATATTAAACCACATTAGTGCAGGGCAGAAGGTAGTTAGAGGACTAGAACTCATTTTAAAGGTAAGAGGTGACCTTTGTTAACATTTTTCCTCACAGATTTTAAAATGGTTTGGCTTTGAGGTGTAAGGAAGGAAACAAGGGAAGTTTGACTAAACATTGATGTTGACTTCTGTAGCAAAGATGCCTTCAGCCACTGGGACTTGCTCATTTATATTATATCTAGTTTAATCTGTTTGCATTTCTAAACCTCCAATCACATAATATCTGGAAGCTATTTTCTGTCATAGGTGGAAACAAATAGGAAAACTTTCTTCCTCCACCAGTTTATTCTGTATTTAACAATATAACAATCTGGTTTTTGCCACAATTCTACACAGATTTATGCACATGCTTATCTTTATACTTGTTGACTAGCCTAGTTGTTTTGAATGGGGCTACTCACTCACACTGTATACAAGTAAGCACACATGATGTAAACGTAAGCTCCAGGCCTTTTGGATTTTATTCAGCCCCGTCATGCCATGTAGGCCTCTAGGTTGTAGTATTCCCAACAGGATAAGGTAACATGAGAAAAAGACAAATAGTAGGGAAAGAGAGACTCTCACTTTATATATAGATATAGATACAGATATAGATATAGATATATAAAATACAGGGGCAAAATAAGCCATGATCATAAGGGGGTACGGGAAGAGTTTTTTCTTCAAATAAAAACAAACCTTTATGGTATATAGATTTCCAAACTCATATAGTTAAATGGACCTTATACTTTCTTTCTTTTGCCAGAAGCACTTCTTGAGGCTGTAAACATGATATGTGGGAGCTGACCTGGAATATAATCTGATATCAGGATGTGCATTTTTCCAATTCAGTTCATTATTTAAACATTTCTGACATCATAATTCTGAACTCAAATGAAAACATGGTCAATGGTAAGCAGATATGTTGAAAATCACATAGCTTTAGAATACAATCTGGATTTTCAAGGCCACATGGGTTTAAACTGTTCAAACACAATACAAAAAAAGTCCAATAAACATCAGCAGATAATAGGAGGCAGGGAGCAGAAAAAATATAGGATTGACTTGTTTTGTTCTGGATCAGCATGCAACGCAAGTGGCCTGAGCTTGGAGTATTTATGCAGCAGTCCACATGAAATAAATTATCAAGTGGAGAGAGTAATTTGCCGTTGGGTTTTGTTGCTGAGAATACAGGATGACATTCCTTATTTCTGATTTGACAACAGTATTGCTCAGGGCTTATTGTGTGCACACATTTTGATTTGACTATATTGCTGAAATTCTCCTTCTTAAGAATAAATTAGATAAATATTATAATTTCTGCATCTTGGTTTAAAGAGGATTATGACAATTTATACTTAAATAATTTATAGGGATTTTGCCAAATAACTTTAACTCAGTGTTTGAAATGCATACACAAAAATGTGTATATCGGTAGCATGGTATTAAATAAGGACTTTGACTATAACAGCTGAGAGAGAACTTCTAGAGTGATTTCTTCAAGGAAGAGCTAAACCTATGAAAAACAGTATTTTGCATGTTAAGCAAATCATTATGGGGGCTTATTCACCACAAATAAGGGGACTAAGGAGAGAATTTAAGGCTAGATAATGGAAAATTTCAAGCTAAGCCTCACAAATGATTAGGGTACTGTTGTTACCTGCATTTCTTCTGGTTGATAGAATAGTGAGTTCAGGTTAGGAATGAAGTTGAAGACTAGTTCAGAAATTTCTATATTTGTATGTGCAAAAGGAGGGTCTTATCTTTGGATTGTGTTCTTAAGAACAGAAAGAACTTGTTGTCTGAAGACAATAACTATAATGCTTCCTTTCCTTATCATACAGATATGCAGACAAAGTATAAGGGAGCCAGTCGGGTAAATATTTCTATAGCAGCCAAGTTGATCATTCACTGTCAGTTACAATGGCAGAAGTTCCATAGGCTGGCAAAGGAAAAAAATATATAGATAAATCATATTTATTTCAATGGTTTCTGTAAAAATGGGGATAATGGTGCTTATCTCCTTTGTAAAGCACTTTGAGATCTACTGCTGAAAACTTCCATAGAAGCGCTAGTATTATTATTAAGAATAGTACTAGTAATTTTAATCTTGTACAAAACATATAATAATTACAGTTCCTACCATAAAACATTATATATCAGCTAAATCATTTTCAAGAAGCATCATCATTTTAAGCATAAGCCCCCACCTAAGGCTATGACTACACTTGCAGAGTTTTTGCACTGTCAGTTTCATTGGTGATAGGGAACCGGTGAAAGAAAAGTGCTGGGTTGTGTTCTCACTTCCACAGGCATCAGAGTGTTTAGATTTGCAGCACTTCCATCGCTGGTGAGAGCAGAACACTGAGGGCAGCTATCCCACAGTGTAGCTCTCTCCATTTTGATTATAGGTCTTGTGGGAAGGGGGAGGGGTGGGATGAGCGCAGAGGCCAAGCGGGGGATCATCTGCTGCATGGAGCAGCCATAGTCACTTGACCAGATGAGTATTTGAAAACAAAAGAGGAAAGGGAGTTTCAAAGTTATTGGGGTTTTACAGGGGGAGAGGCGGGTATCTATTTACTTGGCGTCAGAGCAGCAGAGCTACTGGCCAGAGTGGTCACCCTAGGCACTGCGGGATCTCCTCCAGAGGCTAAAAGCTGTTTACACAGAAAGAATGTGTCTCCACTTGCACATCGCTGCAAAAGATTCAGAGGTAAGAATTGTACACCTCTCATGGAGGTGATATTCTGTTTGCAGTGAAACTTCTGAGTTTCAGTGCAAAAAGTCATTGGCAAGTGTAGATGCTCTTACATTTTTTGCGCTTTAAATGGCCAGTGTAGACATGCCCTAAGACAAAGGGAAAAAGAACCCTCCCAGGAACTTTTGCTGATTACCACCAATTTCTACCACCTCTCTTGGAAGGGAGATAAATGAAAGGTCAGAGTTTTGGACTTTTTAGACTTTAGAAACTTAAAGAATATTTTTCTGGAATAGCACTATATGTAGAGCACTGTTCATGTTCACTTTGAAACACAAAACCTTCAAAAACAGTGGGCAGGGTCCTCCCATGGGATATGAGAGATCAAGGTTTAATTTTCCCCATCGGCCTGATGAGAAGAGATTTGAACTTGAGTCTCACATATTATAGGATTATTATTATACACCAAAAAACTGTGGTTGAAGAAAAAAATACCAGAAAAGAGGAAAGGAGGAAATTGAGTATACTCAGTAGAAAGTTTTTCCATAGGAGCACACATTTTCTGATTAGCAGGGATTGATTTGATGGAAGTGTTCGTCTAGCTCAGTGGCAGGTCTTTGCTTAGTAAATTAAAGACCAAGGTTCCAACCTTATATGTAATTGAATGTATTTACTGGCTTGTATTTCTGTTTATGAAGATGAGAGATGGTCTCCATTGGAGCATGTTTGTATAGCTGCACAGTTCACCTGCTTTTCTGGAGTCAGTGTCATCAAGTACTCATGGATTTACTTGTCTTGTCTCTCACTACAGAAGTCACTGTTTGCAAAGCTGTCTAAATATAAACAAAAGAACGAGTACCTGTGGTACAAAATGCAATTAAAGCTAAAGGGCACTGCTATGACAAAGAATCAAAAGATCACTGTCATTGTTATGAAATGATAAATAACCGGTAGTAATTTTAACCAAAAAAAAAGTTGGAAAATATAGAAGACACATTAGAATCTCTTTCTCTCTCTCAAAATAATTAAAATCTTGTGTGCTTTGTGGCATGATGGGCCTAAATTCTGTTCCAGAGGTCACTGGATTATTTGTCAGTCTAATGCAGTAGACTGGAAAACTTGAAGCAGTAACCTTAAAATTTAAAAAAAAATGAGGATTTTAATAAATTGAATATGAAATAGATTATTGCTTGCATCATTATTTTATGTTTATTATGATAGTTATTTCAATTTATTCTACACCTTCCCCACATTTTCAGTATGCCACACTTTCTTATATTAACCATGCGTAATAACTGAATTGGAAGCTGAAGGTGTTAGAAGCAGCAGCTGAGGCTTCTGGCACCTGGAAGGCAGTCTGGGAATGTAGGATAAGAACATTAGCTAGATGTGTCTCCTAAAACGATCAACATTGTGTTAACAACAAGGGTTTGATTTGGTAATGAAAGACTTCAGTATCAGTCACCTTGATTGGATTTATTTAGATAATTATTTAATCCTGCATCTTGCACTCTGGTTCTGAATTTGGCTCACAAATTCATATTCTTATAGCCAGCCTGCTGGTAGGTTTGTTCTATTTCCTTGTTTCCACAGATAGACGTGTTATTTATTTATATCTTTTTGGTAAATCCATCAAATTTCACAACTGTAAGCAACTGTACTTTGTTAGGATATCACTAAAAAATAATATTCCTTGCTTAACAATTCTTGTAATGGTTATATGTCTGGTCATTCTTAGAAAGCTAGCATCTTCTCTTCTTAGCATGACTCACAAAGCATAACATCGAAGTCTGGCTCATAAGTAATTATAGATCATATATAAAAGTCCAGTTCATAATTTAACAATTGAGAAAATTAACAATGTTGATATTTTTATTGTCTTCCCTAGGTTTCAGAATAAATGTCCAATTGAGATTAATAGCAACTGTTGTCTGATACTTGTAGAGAAAAATTTAAGAAGGAAGGGTAATTTTCTAGGCCTGATTCTCATTTACACAATTTTGACAGTATAAAGTAACGTTAAAGTGGGTTTAAAGGTAATTTACATCCCTTACAAACCTTCTTTACACTAAGGAGCCTTAACGTAAATTAATATCAGCCCACTGTACTTCATTAAAGGGGGCTGCCAAGCTAAAATAAACTGAACAAAACTAACCATATCACTGAGTAACACCAAGAGTACACTGCATTTCTTCTCTTCCTTGTTCAAATACAGATGGTTAATGAGGTCAAAAGTTCTTGCTGTAAAGATAACCAGAGCTACACAACATGCAGCACATGCAATACATGATGATAGTTAGAATACTCCCAGTAAGTCAGTTAGATTATTTTTTTTGTCAGTCAGACCATTCATCTGACCTTGAATGGAAAGGCATGCTACATGCAAGCAGATCTCTTGACTCTTCTGCTATCTGTGACTAAGCTCCACTAATTTAAACTATAATTTCACTCTTAATTTGTCTGCTGCTTTAAGCTTCACTGAAATAAAGAAGTAAAATATTTCAGCAGGGTGCAAAAAGGTTAATTAACCAAAGTTTTCCTTTCTATTGAATATATTAAAATGATCTTTTAGTATTGCATAGCCAGCTAATATTCTAAAGTATTTCACAATGTCCAGGCTCTATAATAAATGTATGTTTATCATAATGTGAGTTGTGACTTTTTTTAAAAAAAATTGTATATGACATATAGAGAATCTTAAATTATTGTAATCTAATGTCACACAGTTACAACCAGAAAAGATCTTCAAAAGGCTTGGTTGAGGGGTTTTGTTTTTGACTCAATAATTCATTCACAAGTCCCAGAGTGAATCAGGAATACTAATACTGCATGAGTGATATTATTATTTATTATGTGTATTTCCCACCCCCGAACTCCAGGTAAAGATGAGAACTTGAGTCTGTGGACATTAGAAGAAATGGGATCCAAGGGAAGTAATAGATTCATAGGGATTATAAAAATATGTAGAGAAAGAATTGGCAATAAAATACTGACAAGCTAATGACTGGTGCGCCTGGACAACAATTTGGATATCTAATGCCAGATCTTATTCCTGTTTAAATCAGTGACAAAACATCCATTGATTTAAATGATATAGGACTGAGTGTTAAATTCTTGGATGTCAAAACACACGCAAAAAGGGAGAAATGACTCATGAAGCTGGTGATATCACAGAACCAGTATAGGGATGCAATACCAAAACTACGAGTATTACTACTGCACATCTACTAGGTATGAAACAAAACACTAATTTACCCCCATTTAAAGAGAGGAAACAGAATATGTTAGAACCCACATTTCTTTCCAAATGTTATATGAGATGAATCATGAAAGGCACTAAAGGAAGAAACTTCTCCAACAAGACAAGAAGCTGAGAAAATATTTATCACCATAAAGATAAACCTATTGGATTAGAACTATAAGAGACAAGTGAAAGATTATTTTTATGCATATCTTGAGAATTCTGCATAATTTTGTATTCTAATAAAAATGGCCTAAGTAAAGAGTTAATAGAGAAGAGTGTGGTGGGTCAGGGATGAATTTGCTGGGTGTGACAAGCAAATAATTATATGTATTCTTTCATTTTGTATAATCTCTAAACAAGGATTTTTACAGCACTCAAAAATGTTTTGATTTGCATGAAATTGGAATTAACTTGTCTGCATTGATGTTTAATACAAAAGGTAAGCTGAAGCGTTGATATAATAGTTTACAGTCTTGACTGGAACAGTTCACTAACTATAGTGAGTTGTGCATTATTTAAATTCCATCAGGTTGAACTGGCACTAATAGATTTTACAGTTGAACTTTAGAAACATAACTAAAGAAAGGCTCTAAAATAGCATACTCGCTTAGAATTACAGGGTCACATTCAACCCTGGTGTAACCAATGGATTCCAGCGTGGCGCTGTGCTTACAAAAAAATGGCAAAAGTGGCCTATAGATATTTTTCTTTGCTGGGAGTGGAATGGTGGTGGGGACACTGCTTAATGTAGTTTGAGTCACAGTTCACTTAGATATTCTTTTTTATATTATATATATATATATATATATATATATATATATATATATATATATTAATGTAGTGCATTTGACAGCCCTGTATTCCTGTAACTCCCATAAATTAAGGGTGTGCATTATTAACCAGTGTCAGTCTTTTCAGCATCAGCCTTAACCAGAGGAGACCCCATTAGTTTATTTAGACCAGCATTTTTCAGCTTTTGAGACCTACCATACCACACCTTAATCTCAAAAAACATTTCTCTACATACCACCATCATAATTTGAATCAGTGTAGTTATAAAGCATTATTCTGATACATCAGTTTTAAACCAACCTGTGTGTCACTTGATTGTGGTCAATATACACTGATGGCACATATCCTACCACCGACTCATCTCTGAATCTGGTCCTAAGTTACCATAAAATGCAGAGAATGAATGCCAGAAAAAAACTGTAAACTAGATCAACTCCTTTTAGATTCACTTGTGACTTTTTCTTTACAAGATAAAATTTACCAACACTGACTTAGACAACTCACCAGCAAACTTTCTGTCCCTTGCTTATTTCAAGACAGTCCAGATGCATTAAGCTCCTTAATACATTTCAGTTCAGTTATCAAAGTATTTAATTTACCAAGGGAAGCATCAGAGGATAAACCACTGGTGGAACAGCTGTCTTACTACCTAGGACACATCACCATGCATCTATTGTGAAGTCTGCTACACTTTTGGTGTGATTTGTTGTAGATAGTAAACTTATGGAGGAAGAGGAGAATGTTTTTAAAACAGAAGGTAAAAATAGTCATAGCAAAAAATATAATTGTAAAATTTCACCCTCTCACCAATTCTTAGTAAACAGGAGTGTTGAAGGAGGGATGGCAGCCAACTCAATCACAATGATCAGCAAACCTATCTCATGACTGCTACTACAGCTTTATGGCTATAATCACATCTTCAGACATCTCTTGTCACATGCAAGCAGTAATGCTTGGTGAACCTACATACTTATGTTTCCACCATCCTCACTCACTTCTGCACACTGGAATGTCTGGAGCAGAAACAGAACAAAATATTCACCGATTAGTTATTACAGCCTTGCCATATTCATGATCTGTTCCATTTGATGCTTTGTGGCATTTGCATGGTCACCTAAGGGTATGGATACACTTGCTGGGAGTTAAAGCTGTCTTTGTACAGCTGTGTAGGGAAAGTGCTGCAATGTGGCCATACTGACAGCTACCAGCGCACTGTTGTGGCCACAATTGCAGCATTTGCAGCAGTGTTGGAAGTGGTGCATTATGGGCAGCTATCCCAGTGTTCAAGTGGCTGCAAGGTGCTTTTCAAAAGAGGGGGGTGGAGTGGAGTGTGACAGGGAGTGTGGGGGAGATAGAGAGAGTGGATTTTTGGAGCTGACACTGTGTCAGATCCCTGCCTTACAAGTTCTGACCCCCTCCCCCCATCCCTCTCTCATTCACTAAACGCAAATAGCCCTCTTTGTTTTATTCCTCACAGACCAGATAAGCAGCTGGTCCGAAACAGACCCCCCTCACCCTCCCTCCCACCCGGCATGCTGCTTCTCTCCTCAAGCAAACATTAGCTGTGGACATTCCAAAGGGATCCCCCTGCCTGCCTCATTCACAGCAAACGGTAGCTGTGTTTGTTTTTCAGATAAGCAGCTCCGGGAGCCCTGAGTTCACAACAAAACAAACAGAGGCATCACTATAAAACAAAGAGTGTTATCCTTACTTAAAAGCATTATGGGAAGGTTCCGGAGGTCAGTTACAGCGTAGTAAGATTAATCACTGTTTACACTGGCACCCCAGTGCTGCAGCACCAGCGCTGTTCTCTTTATTCCTCTCGCTGAGGTGGAGTACATTCAGCTATGTAGCCAGGGAGATATAGTGCTGTATGTGCCTTGCCAGTGTGGATGGGGAGTGAGTTACAGCACTGTAAAGCCACCACCAGCACTGTAACTCTCAAGTGTAGCCAAGGCCTAAGTTACAGAACATTGTTTCTGTTCCCTGAATTCATGACAAATGTTTCAAACAGGAGAATAACAAATGTTGACTAGGAAACAGTTTTATTCCCAAATTGATGCTCTTATTCATATATGAATATAGGTATTCATATATCACACCTCAACCAAGCAATAGCAATACAGGTTGGATTCTTGTTTGAGGAGAAATAAGTGACAAGGAACATTGCCATATTCTGAGTGCAACTTGCTTTATACACACCAACCATCCATACTTTAATGGGATGTTCCATGGATTTATCAGGATTAAATTTGGTTAAGTATTAATATGACCATTTACAGGCTGGCAACATGTCGGAAATATAAATGCAGATATTATGTATTCCTCTGAACAGACCAAACAATAGGGAAAAAACAGGATCAGTTAATCTCAGATGATAGAGTTGATACAAGACAGTAATGTTAACAGTATAATGAATATTAAATAGAAGTAATAATAGAAATGAAAAAAAAAATAAACTGAGGAATTAGTTTTAAAAGGGCCTCTAATATATTATATTTAATAGCCAGCTCTTTGTAAATAACATTGCAGAACTTTCAATTTTCTCTTGTCCTAGAACCATCCAATCTTTTGCATTGTAATGCTATGCATTGGTTCACATTCAAGTATTGTAACTACAATAATGAAATTAGCATAAATGTAAATAATTTTTAAAAGCAAGCATGTCTTGAGGTCTTTAATGGTAAATATGCTAATCTGAATGTATCATGCATGGTAGTTGGAAATTAATAGTTTTAGACAACAACACTCTGTTTCCCTTACAGCTAGAGCTGGTTGAAAATTTTTGATCATTTTTCCCCACCAAAAATTGTAAATTCAGGTTCACTGAAACATTTTGTGAATTTGTAGAGTTTATAGCATTGTACTGGTAAAAAAATATTAAAAACATATCAAAATGTTTTGTTTTGAATTTTTTAAATGAAATGGTTTGAGTTTTCTAGTCACATGACTTGTCATTTCAAAATTTCATTGCATGTATTTTAAAAACTTCAATCTAAATGACCCCCCCAAAAATATTTTCCTTTTCCAGAACTGCTAATGATTATTATAACAGTAATTGCGTAAAAGAAAACTTTTTTTTAAAGTCAATAATGTTCATTACACTGAAAACAAAATGTGCCAGAATTTCTAAATTCCTTGATAAGGTCTCTTGGAGCTTTAAATTGAACTGATCAAATCAAAAACAATGCATTATATCCATCAAAATGTATTTGCCTATTTGATTACAAAAATGAAAAAAGCAGCAAACTTCAGGTTCAATTGTGCCAAACTAATGCCAAGCTAAATTTCAGGATTAAAGAGATAAATAATTATTAAAATCTAAGTAAAGATTTTTTTTAAATGTAATTTTCCCTTTTACAAAATTGTCAATAAAATCTGTGAAATTTTGGAAAGCTTACAAAACAGAACATGGTTCAAATTAAGCTGTTTATAAGCACTCATCCCTTGGTTCATCTAAAAGACAGACAGACTGAAAAGAGTATACTCAACAATCATATATGGTCTTTATTTTTAGTCTAATTGGCCTGTGCTCACTTATACTTCCATTGAACTCAGTAGGAGACTTGCCATTGAAATCAGTCAGCAGGAGATTGGGCCATTTAAATTAGAAATTGTGCCTGTTTTTCTGGGGCATATCTGGTATGCCACATCTGATCTAGATCACTGTGTAATTTTGAGCGGTCTTAACTGACTTTTCTATTGCTATCTATATTTATATTGCATATTACATTATTTTAAGAGTCCTTGTATGTGATGGTTTCCTTATTAAATTTATAATAGGAAAGTATTTATCCACAGATCTTGCATACCAGTTAGATTCCATTACTAACTTGAACTATTTAACAAGCCAGACTCATGATCTTTTGTGTAATGTCACGTGGCATGGTTTCTGGATTATGAGAAACAGGTAGGAAATGCTAACTACTGCCTGGGAAAGATTCCTCCTCTTTCCTTTTCTAATCATCAGTCAGCTAGATGACATACAACACTGGTCCACAAAGAGGCAAATACAATCTCACAAGAAAGAACAGTTAATAGTCAAAAAGTACCACAATTAAACCTGATGGATTGAAGAACATTTTCCTCTGTAGATGCTGGCCATATTTGATTGTTCCACAAATGTGAAGAAAAGACAACTTTATTAATTTTCATTCATTTAAGTAAATTGTAAATATAAAGATGGCTTAATGAATCCAAGGAAAAAGATTAGTCATCTGTTATTATTACTATCAAAACTTGATATATTGTTGTTTCTCTTAATCATCCAGTGAAAATCAGAGTTTGAGCTTTAAAAATGTGTGTTTTTTCATGGTAGGTTAAATAAAGTTTTATTTTAATATGTGGTAAGACTAATTTTATATGTGGCAAGACTGTTGGAAAAACTGAAACTGACATCTAAATATTCATCATATCATAAGAAACATAGCGTAAACAGCAGCAAAGGGTCCTGTGGCACCTAATAGACTAACAGATGTATTGGAGCTTGAGCTTTTGTGGGTGAATACCCACTTCATCGGTTGCATGCATAGACAGATACATCCTAGTGTATATTACCTAGTCATAGAGCTCATGATACAATTGCTATTATGTTCAGTTAATTTAAAGTTATTAAGTGAAACTTCAGTGTAAATCCTATGACCTTTCATAAAAAACAAATTAAAAAAAACCCTCTGCTTTTAACTAACTGGTTACAATCATACTGTAAGTGTGTGTAGTAAATAAGCTTCCTCACTGCTTCCCAATCCCACATCAAGACACATATTCAGTTCAATAAGGAATTCCCAAGGGTTGAACATCAATATTTTCTTGTAAATACTCCTGAACATCCCACGTGTATATCACTGAGTTTCTCTTTCCCTCTCCATTTATTAGAATATGTAACATACAATATCAAAATAATGAACTATCAGCAGTATAGTCAAATAAGCTTTCTGTTGCTCAGACAATTCCCTGCAATATCATAAACATAAGTCCACTATGTACCTCCAGCTACCATATACTTAAAATGCTGAGAAAAAGAGTGGCAACTTGCAGTGTCCTCAGAAGGCCAACAAATCCAGGCTGTAGAAGATTAAGGGGGAAAGTATGTTCTTGAGTTAAATGTGAAATCCAAGTTCCATTAAAGTGAATGACAAATCTTCAATTGACTTCAGAGGGGCCAGGTTTTCAAGAAAGCTTTTCAAGGAGAACTCCTTGCCGGTTTAAACAAGAGGGAAGTGCTGCCAGAGTCCCAGCTCAACTATCTTTTCTTATTTGAATTATAGGAGTGTTTTTAGGAGAAAAACTGTTTGTTAGATAACCAGGTCCTGAACCATTTAGATTTTTTTTTTTAAGGTTAAAATCAATACCTTGAATTCTGTGCAGACACTAAACAGCATCCAACAGACATCCCTGAGCACAGGTCAAAATCTTCATTTTGTAAAACTTGGTTTAATAAACATTCTGCACTAGCCTATATTTTCAAGTGACAAAAATGTAATCCCAATTATAGCACATTACATCACTCTTGTCTGGCATGCACTAAGATGGAATGGGATACCTGTACAGGATCATAGGAGTGTCCTTATTGGATCAAACCACTAGTCCACTTAGACCGTTATCTAGTCTCTGAAAATAGCCAGATGCTTCAGGTGAAGATAGAAGAAACCAAGAATTGGGAAGAAAGTAAAGTTTTAATGCTGAGATTTTACACCCTAAACATCATCTAACAAAAGCAGTCAAAGCTTGTACTTCTAGTTCTCATAACCATTTGTAATTCCTTCTCCTACTGCTTTCAGTAGCAAATGGGATAGAATACTTTTTCATTATTGCCAATTACTAATACAATGATGCAGGAAATGTTGGGCCTAGCTGAGCAAAATGTTCAGGAATTAGGGTTTCTCAACACACAGTTATTCAGAAACTGCTTTCAAACAGCTGGATTAAGCTAAACAGGAGCAAGACACTCTGATTAGAGAATAGAAGTGTCCACATCCGAAGTTATTCAGGAAGAGCTGTTCCTGAACAGATGCACATATAATACTCGTTGAGGAAAATGAGAGTTGAGGGTGCTCAACAACTATATAAATGTTATCAGATTTAGGCCCTTAGGTAGCAGGGTCCAATGAAGTTTCACACACTTGCCGGATCAAGCCCCATAATCTCTAGGACATCTGTATAGTTAAGTAAGCGAAAATTACAAGCCTTGGAGTTTCCTTATCAGATTCTCAATTTACATTACAGATATGCCTTCCATCTTGTATAGTCATTTACATTTGTGAATGTAGAACTATCACAGCAGATTTATCCTATTGCATAGACCAATGGCAGAATTTTACACTCACATTGCTCAGGCATAAACGACTACCTCATGTGTAGGGATGTGGACAATCAACCTCTTAAGTGTTTTATGTCACATATTACAGAGTAAGTCTGAGAATAGGATCAAAAAACAATATTCCCTTGTTTGAAAATCAACTTTCCAGTCCAATAGTAAAATAAAGGGAGATGGATAATTATATAGCTACCTTGGTAATCCAAAAGCTGAAACTGAACCATGAGATGGGACATGGTGCTCACTTTGAAAATGTAAAAGCTCACCTTGATGTCTTTGAGAGACCTGCTGGTGAATACTGAAGTGTTACCACAAGGTTGCTTTCCTCTTGAGTGCACTGAAGCATAAACAGATGATTTTGGAGAATGGCGGGGAAAGAGGATAAACAATGTAGCTGTGCTGCCTGTGACTGAGGAATCTGAGTTTTATTTATATGGGTGCTTTTCTTTGATCAGCAAGGATTATTTGTTTATTTTCCAGGCATTATATCTATCTATATCTATCCATCTGTATAAATAAAACATTTCCTTCTCCTTTAAGGAGCAAGGATTGGCATCATGTCAAAATCTCGATATATTGGTATGCAGCTGGCATATCTACCGAAAAAAGTGTAAATCAAAACTGGGATGTGCTATTTCATGTCAGATATGCTTTTCAGAGATAAGAAAATCCCATTGCAAATGCTGATTTTTCAAACTTATTATGAATCATAACCAATATTCATTGAATGCTAAAAATGCAATAAGAACATGCACCATTTCAGTGACATTGCTTTCAAAAATTGATGTGATGCTGAGTTACCTCCTGGCAGCCCTTCAAAATGAAGATATTTTTAATATCTCAGGTCATGTAAAACTAAATAGGTTAACTTAAAATTCTGTGCAGTATCATTTGTACAAACTGCCAATAGCCATCACAAGATAAGCATTTTCTACTGTACTAAGGAACGCCACTAAGAGGATCATTTTTCTTCTCTTCTTGGATGAATCCAATTGTTTCACTCAATGGGACTTCAATTTAGCTAACAGCATTCTGTGCACTCTAAGATAAGGCATGACCACAAGCAAAAACTAACACAGTGCTATTCATAATTTCTTTAAATCCACAACTCTCACATTATAGCATATTTCATAAATAACCAAATCCACAAAGAAATTAGACCATTGTTCTTAGGAAATAAGGTTTCTTTACAAAAGAAACACTATCATTCATTTCCAATCTATGGATATTTCCATCAGATTGTGCATATAAGAGGACAGGACTCACCAATGATTTGACATTGTAATGTCTTAACTAGACCCAACTAATGTAAGGCATTTAAAGGGCATTTAAAGTGCTTGTACCATATGCACAACAGGAAGGGGGGGATCCAGCTATTTTCCCTTCAGCCATGTAAATCAAGAAAATATGAGATATTTTGTATATTGTATATTTGTTTATCTACTTTATATTTTAAATGCTATAAAATATTTTTAAAATATATCATCTATCTCTATATCTATCTATATATAAAAGCAGCAAAGAGTCCTGTGGCACCTTATAGACTAACAGATGTTTTGGAGCATGAGCTTTCCTGGATGAATCCCACTTCGTCCGATGAAAGTGCCACAGGACTCTTTGCTGCTTTTACAGATCCAGACTAACAAGGCTACCCCTCTGATACCTATTTATATATATATACACACTCTCTAATTCTTTATCTTTTACCATTTGAATCTGATGTGGAAGATGTTTTATGTCATGCAAAATATTTCACAAGCACTTTACAAATTGATTTTTAATGTATTATGAGACACACATACTATACATATATTTAATCATACTACTATAAGACCACCTCAATAACTATGGTGTCAGTTGCATAAGTGGTAGTGTTAAAATGGATACTCATAAACAACAACTATGCATGAGTTGTGTTTTTTAATGGTGGTATTTGGGATATCTTTCCCAATCCAAAGTACTTCATTTTCTTCTGATTCTTGTGTGGCATATATAGTAAAAGTATGAACCTCATAAATTTGATTAAGTGACACAAAGTGTAACACAAACAGGAAAGGATGTCCTAACAGAGTTAAAAGTACAGTAGTTCTTTGCTGATCTATTAAAAATCAATCATTCTTATGATTTTAGACCCATTTTTATTAGTGAATTATTCATTAAATGTTCCTGATTTTCTTTAAATGTGTTCATTATTTTCAATTAATCATCAGTGAATAGGCTGGACAAAATTTTTACACTGTGAGTATTTGCTTCAGCTACAATATTCACTATTTATATTGGATGAAATTTGTTCCTGAGTAGAGGGCCTGGTTGAGGCCTATGTGGATATGTCTACATTGCAACTAGACACCTTTGTCTGGCTCAGGGTTGCAGGGCTGTTTTCTTGCTTTGTAGACTCTGGGCTTGGGCTGGAGCTAGGACTCTAGCACCCTTTGAAGTGGGAAGGTTCTAGAATTCAGACTGCAACCCAAGACCCAAAGTCTACACATCAATGAAACAGCCTGGCAGCCCAAGCCCCACAAGCCCGAGTAAACTGGCATAGGCCAGCTGTGGGTTTTTCTTTGCTGTGGAGACACACTCTGTGACACTTAAATCTTACTTACACTCTCAAACTGAGGGTAAGAGCTTTATCCTGCAAGGTGCTATGCACAGAATGAGGACCGAGACCTCAGTAGGTCTTAAATGATACAGTGGTGACCTTCTGCAGAGAGGTAAATTTCACTCACTGAATGGTTGGTGACCTAAGTCACCTGTGACTTAATCCTTCACCATGGAAGTCAATGGGAGCTTTGTCTGATGTCAGCGGGCACAGGATCACTTCTCCCATATTGCTTCTTCTCCCATATTGGATCACTTAAGTATTTTCAATAAGATAACAAACAATGAATAATGAACTTTTGTACAAATTATTTCATGTTAAAATGTGTGAAAATTTTGAATATGTGAACACTGTCACAAATACCAACTGGCCTTCTGAATATTCATAAGTAACATAAACCCCAATGAAACAGAGAGTCCCCAACTTTTCTCTGTCTTCATAAAAAAATTAATCTGTTTCATCATCTCCACTTAAAACCAAAGAAGAGTCTCCAACTGTAAATCAAGTCTGCTCAACTCAGAACAAATTAAGAATCCAGTTTTAAACTTTTTGGAGGTTCTGGGTTTTTCAGATCTGAGCGTAGCTCCATAATCTGGTTTTTGAGATTGGAGGTATCATATGTAAGGTTTGGGGGGTGGGAATCATATTATATTACAGCATTTAACTGATCTAGAACTACCACATATGTTGTTGTTGTAAAATTGTAGAAATACTAACATGAATTTCAATGACCATTTTACTTCATTTTAATACTGTATTCAAACTAGGGACTTGTCTCATAAAACTAATCCCATTGAAATCATTGAGGCTATTTGTGTAAGCACTACTCACTTGACTGAGAGCTGCAGGAACTATGGTTTGCAGGGAGAGGGGAAAAATGTACCCTACAGAGCTAACATCAATTTTACTATAGGACTGATAAGGTATAAAATCATCATATTGACCAAAAACATCCAAGCCACAACCTTTAATGGGGGTTTTGACTGATAGGTATGCCAAGAGTGTATTTGGATGCCTTTTTGCCTTACCTATGTAGTACTGTTAAAAGCAGCTCAATGAAAACAAGCAGGATTTGACCTCTCAGTAATTCCAACTGTGGTCTTCCAATGTTTCCAAAGATTCATGGTTCTAGTTTACCTTCATACCGCTGTTACTATAAATACCTGAGTCATCTTTATCAGTTTTTTTTCAAGAACCCTTTCTATAACATAGTTATATCTTACTATTGCAAATTATTTCCGCTGATTTTTTCCTATGTTAATCCACATCAGTGTTTTTATGAAATGGAAGACCATTTCTTTGCTTCATAGTGCAGTCCCACTTGTGGTGAGGATATGAAACACTCTGTTTGAGCCTTCAGTGGTTTCTAACTTTTATTTCTCACAGCTTTCAATCACTCTCTGCCACTTTTCCTTCCTTTGCACAATACTATACATCAGCTTAGAATATTGGGTTTAGATACACACACTACATGATATCAATAACATGAGAAGTTTGTGTGCTCTCAGCATGAGCACTTGAACTCATTCTCTTCACTGCACTTGCTAACAGACAAGAATCAGATTCTGATTTGCTTTACTGTGAGAATTTAATATTTAATGTATCTGCTTAGGTCAGAATTTCAGTAAAAATAGCCTTCCCCTTCAAAGGGGGATTACAAAACTCTACAGTAAAAATGATACAGTAAAATTAAAAACACTGCAACTTATAGTGATGTTAATATTGTGGCTTTGGGTACTACTATCATACAGAGGCATTTTTCTCCAATAATCCTTTGGAAAAGTTCTGTAGAACTTAATGGAAAATTATAACTTTTCCATAATTTTTTTTTAATCACTGTATAGAATTCAATAGAGAAGTATACAGAAGTCTATAGGATTTTTTTTAAATCAACCAGACAAAAATACTATGGAAACAGTGCAACTGTCTATTAAATTCTACAGATTTTAGAGTAATTTTCATATAGCCCTACTACATTTTCATAGAACCAAATTGGTTTAATATCATCCTTTTTATAGTCTACCTATGTGATTCTTCTATAAGGCAAAGTTTTCTTGGCTGAAACCATGTTCAAAGACAAGTAAAATTTACAAATACATTCATAGTATAGTAATTTTACTTCTCCCAGGTTCTAGTCTTAATTTCTAGTTCAATTTTGTTTCAAAAGTTCAAATTGGTTTCCTTCCTCAACCCCCCACCCCACCCCAGTACATCCTTTATAACGTCACTAGTGACAGTCCAGTGTTCAGAGACTGGTTTCATTTAAATTGCATCCTGGGATGTTCAGATGCTTATTCTGATCATAGCAAAACATCTCTTAAAAATCACAGTAGGGTTAAATCATTTATCTGTGCTGAAGTGGTGCTCCTAAGAGGAGGGAGGGCACAGAGATGCCTAAAACCAGTTCCCTATCCACTTCCCTCCCTCACTGATGGGCTTCTCTTGGGGGCCAGTTTGCCCCCTGATTCATATTAGAGCAGTCTCCGGACTGCTCTAAATTGAACCTTACTGCAAAGACCCCTTAGGAGCCATTCACAAATGGAGATAGCCAGAGTGCAGCCTCCCTCCAGCTTGCACATTTCCTGCAGCCACACACCTAGCACTCCCTCCACATTGTCTGTTATCCCATCCCTATAACACCATGCCAAGAGAATCCTCAATTGCTTGATTAGGCCAGTTTTTCTTCTTATGTACGATATCATAGCTGAGTCTATTTACTCTTCACTGATTGCAGGACAGTAGCTGGTAATGACAATGTTAATGATAATGTTTCAGACATAATCTAAACCAAGCATATTCCTGCTGCTTACCTTCTACTTTAAAATAAAACAACAATATTGTTTTGAAACATCAAGGATCCTCTTTCCTTTTCCAATGAAACAACTGTTTAAAAAAGACAAGACAAAAAACAAGGAGAGCTGGCTTGCTAGCTAGAACACACAAGCTGAAGCTCCTGTGTGCCAGAGATGTACAGCTGTGTTTCTGCCCCTGCTGATGCATGTGAAGAGCATGCTAATTTTTAACTGAGGGTGGGTTAAGACTATAAAGTGAGAACCATTAGTGAGAAAGGCCATAGCACGTAGCTTTTAGACCTTTACAAGTATTTCCATTGCTTTCTTTTTAATCTCTTCTCCTTTTTCAGGTTCTGGGAGACTTTCTCCTGAGAGCATAACAGCACTGTGCTACATGCTAAGACATACCTATCCCTATGTAATAAAACAACACATTTCTTCCTTTAGATCAGTCACAGTTGAGCTTTGATATAACACAGCATTTCTTTCCTCATTGTATAAACACTAAAAGGACAAGACATAAGAAAACAAACTGTCTTCAGTAAAAGAGAGAGAGGGTTTCTCCTCTTCCTCCTAAGTACATTTCATTTCAGGGAAGTGTGTGTAAAATGTCATTAACTTCCTAGTTTTGTTTACTGCTTGGACATCCCTTTGAAAGCATGTTTTTTCAACCTTGTCAATGGACACAGTGCTTTTTTTTTTTAAATCCCATTGAGGGCACCTATATGAAATGAGTCACTGCATTTATACTTAATTTAGCAAATAATGAATTTTAAGAGTTTCATTGTATATCTACAGTGAAAGTTGGGATTTGAAAAGAATGCACTGAGGTGGGGAAATAATTTTAATCTCTACTTTATATATCCAAATTTTGTCATAATTCTCAATAGTAAGTAGGAAGATGGGAATAACCTGTTTCTGAGACCAACTATACACACTGGATAACCGTCCTGTCTCCAAGTGGCTAGAATCCACACGGAGGATAAGTGCCTACTATTATGATTAACTAATAAAGTTACTCCTTAGCTCAAATGATAGAGGCTTATTCTTTTGGTGACCGCTCTTATTCCCTGATGACATCATTTTTTAATCTTCCCTTTATCTTCTCCCTATCTCGATACTTCATTGATACTTCCTTACACTCTTTTTGTTTTCCCTTCCTCAGGGTTTTTTCAAGAATCACTGAATGGGAGTTGTAGGCCAGATTCCTGATAGAACTCAGACATGACTTTAGATAAAAAGGATATGTGCCGTGTTGTCTGTTGTTTAAGCATAAAAACTGGATGAAAACAGACTCCAAAAAAAAGTTAATCCTCAACAAATGCAATGTTCCTTTTTTCATCCCTGTTGTCTGGTCTGTTCTGCTCTCTGCAGAGTCCTTAAGAAAGAAAGTATTTGCAACCCATTCTTAATGCACCGAATAACAATATGCTTGTCAGTTTAATTTACAAGCTATTTCTCATCTCTACCTTTCTTTCAAAAATTGTTCTTTAAAAAATGTTCAGTAGATTATCAAGTATCAGTTAGGTAAGAGATAAAGCATTTACAAAATGAGTAATTTTCTCAATCCAAATCAAAAGGCTAAAAACATAGGCACACAGATAATGTCTGAACATGATTTCAAAAGACATTTGAACCCAATTGGAGTAAGTTTCAGTGAGTAGCAGAAAATTACAGGAGCCCTAAACCAGTCAACCCACTTGTGACCTTCTAATAGATTTTTGCAGATCACATGCACAATGTTTTGAACTGAGTTCAGTCATGGGTATGAGAACTGATCTTGAAATCAAAGGTTACCTACTTAACTTATTCCTTCTGGGTTCAAGCTTTTCTAAGGCTTCCCTTTTTTAATAAATATGAAGAATTGGCTAGGAAAGAATTGTATAGAGCTTTTACAAATGGACCAGGATACTTACTGGTGCCTGATTGTGAAAATAAAATGTAATATTTACCCACTTCTAGAGCAAAGTCACCACTGGCACAAATGTCCCCATATACAGTGACTTCCATAGAGCTTTTCTCATGCTAGTGGTGAATTTGGTGCACATAGATACAGGTTGCTTTGGCAATTTATATTGTGTTGTGTTCAGCACTATTAATCAGATTCTGTATTCCTCAAATAACCAAAATCAATGGGATTTTGGACATGAAAAGACTACAAGCTTGGACCCAAAAATAAACTTTAATTATTGTCGTATGAGAGGATAGACAGGAGTTTGCCACTTTAAAAAAAGGAAGATTACATTTTGGGGAAAAAATAAATTACAGCTATGGTCACTTAACACTTCTCCTGTAACTGAATTAGAGAACGATTCATTTTACAGTTTAGGTACCTACTGATAAGCAAAAACTTTTGATATTTGGTCTTGTAATCTTCTGCAAGAGAACTTCCTAATTTCTAAAGGGGTCATCTCAGAACAGCTTATAAATTTATAATATAGTGTAAATAGCTGTGAGACATGTGCAACTGTTCATTTTTTTTACAAAACAGCTGCCTCTCCACACTGCTTTCCTTATAACATGAAGTATGTATTTTGGCCCTTAAACAAGAGTCACAGAAAGATAAATTCTTTTTAAGGAGACACAGTCGCTTGATCACATAAGTTGAGGAACAAAACATCTAATACTTTTTTCCATTTAAATTAACATAAAGTCAGGTTTCTGCCCCTTAATGCTTGGCAAAGCTGATATTTTCAAACCTTCCCATGGCCATTATTACCTCAATCTTAATCAAAAATTCTAACCAGATCCTGCTTTTTAAATACTACAAGACAACGTAAATATGGAAACAGATTTCAAATTGTCATGTAAATTTCACCAGTATTAGCTTTTAAATTTTGTTATTGATTTAAACTATTCATTGCTCTTAAGCTTCTTATTTATGAAGGCAATGTATGTATTTGGAAAACTAGAGAATTTAAAGAGATTAAGTTAATATTGCTTTTTACAAAATCCCTTTATTTGAAGCCAATAGAAAGTAGGTTTTTGTTTTGTTTCTAATATCAGTAATCACAGAGAAGCTTACTGAGGTGCTCTGGATTTAGATTACTCTTGCCCCTTCAATCAGGGATCGTGTAAAATAATCTTGAGTTAGAGTACATGTAAACATGAAAGCAAACCACAGGAAAATATAATTGGGATTTTTGGGTAAATAAATATCCCAAGGAGGCTACCCAACCCTGCATTTCCCACTTCCCCCTCCTCTCCCCTGGGGAGGAGTGAAATGTTTGCATTTTTTTGCTGAGAAACCTATTATTCATGTTTTTGAAAATATAGCATGTGATATTTCAGAAATGTGAGGCCAGGATGCCAGTTCTGAACTTGACCATTAAGGCACATTTGTAAACATGAATGTGTAATAGTAGTACACTGTTTCTATTACCTCATATGTCCAATATGAAACTTGTTTATTCTTTCATATATATATATATATATATATATATATCTTATAAATACATATTTAATACAATTAACTATTTATTATTTGTATATTGCCCTTAATTAGAGCAGGAACTGCCAGTGCACTGTAGAAAAAAAATTATTTTAAAATAAAACCTTCTTTCTGAACTAGTCAGACATTCACCAGACTATAACACAATAGAGAGAGGACACAGATCTATTATTGGGTTTAGTCTTTAGCCTGTAAATCTGATCAAATTAAAAGATTATATATAAACACCATGCAATATTATTTAAACAAATTAAAAAAGATCTAGGTTATAACTAAAAAAATGTGACTTGTCTCTTTTCCCGGACTACCCTTCTAGACTATAGTTGTTAATTTCTGGTTTGGTTGCTTACCTACATCTAATATACTTTATTTGATTTTATGTTTTAAAATGTAAAGAGATATTGGGCATGGCTTTCAATCCACCCTGGCTTGGATGCAATTCACCCGGAATGTATTTTTCTTTCTTTTTCTCAACTGGACAAAATAACACTGTTGTAATGAAAAGAGTTCAACCAGCAATCAGTTTAGTTAAAGAAAAAACAAAGTCCATGTGGACAATTGACCTTCAGTTACATGCTGTTGATTTAATTAATCACTGAGAAGCATACCACCATTTTTACTAATGTCCAACATTCTCAGTGATCTGATCAAGTAACACTTTGCGTTTGAGAAGTAAGTTTTCCAGAATAAGACTGTATTGCTAAAGACAGTTGATCATGGTCACTATCACTGAAAAGAGAAAAAGTTTTGTATAACCTCAGGTGGTAGACATCAAAGCTGGCATTATGGTTCTGTGGACTTATAGATGTGACAGAAGGCTTTAGTTATCATTCCATGGGAGAGTGTCTTACATTTAGAAATCCTGGATCTAGAATAAAGAGGGAACACAATTAAACATTTACTTCATTGTTCATAATGGTCCTCCTAGATACTTTCCAACAAAATCTTGGGAATCTCTCATTCCTCTTCTCTCTCACAAACAGTCTCTCTTTCCCTTGGAGGCTGTCAAACATCATCACGAGAGGTTTTCCTTTGTGAGTTCAAGCTTCAAAAAGCACACAGGATGCTGTCAGCTCTGTGCTTGAAAGCATTACTGCCTTAAACATATTGTGTCCTGACATTAAATTGAATTTTATTCTGAGTCCACTGTCTGTAAATGATTCTATGATGCTATCTTTTTGAGCAATGCATCAGAAGGATGCTCTGATGTACTATTCAAAAGATGGTGCATTCCAAGTCAGAAGAACTACAGCTCTGGAAGCAGATACTTTTGTATAGGACAAATGCTATAACAATGGTAAAACAGATATAAGTATACATACTTGTCAACCAAAATGATGAGTTCTCCTCTAGTGACTATGTCAAAGAACCACAAGTAGCACATAGTGTGTAGTATTGTGAGGAAGATAAAAAAGAGCAGGAACTTCCACTGCAACTTAAGAAATGCTTTTGTAGCTCTTACTTCTATATAAAGCAGTTGAGTCATTACCCAGTGAGTCCCTAAATAGATGCCTCCTATTAAATTACATAAATAAGAATAAAAACAAGCAAGAGGGGACGAACGTAATCTTTGCAGCAAAGGGTGGCCATAGCCACTTGACCCAATCATGAGCCACCCTGATTTGTCCTGATCTGGTAGAACCAAGGGCCAGTTCAGATTGTTATAAACCTTCTGGCCCAACCAGGCCTGGGTATGTGGTTTGTTTCACAAGCTACATGTTTCCCATAAAGAACGCTAGAAAGCCACCACTAAGCCAGATTCTATGCAGTCACCATATATGTCTCTTGGTCCTACAGCATATTGAATACTACAGTTTTAGGAGATATATACCCCTTTCTTACCTAAAGAAAGGGGTAACAGCAGTTCAGAGTCTAGTTGGCTCTGCCAGAGTCATCTATCAACTCCCACAGAGCTTCCTTTATGTGAAGCTAAGAGGGGTTAGAGGGAATGAGTCTCTTCCTGGAATTCATTTTTAGAGAAGGTTCTGGACTGGTGAACACGGCTGGTGGGAATCCTTGTAAAAGAGCTGCACGGGCCCAATGGGCCTCACTCACACTTGCCTCACTGCTGCTGTCACCATACTGCTCTAGTGAAAGAGTTTGTGCAGGTGGATCCTGTCTGGGCCCTTGTTAGGGTCTATTTATTTATTTACAATATTGGTTATTTATTTCATTTGGTGTACATATTGCCTGACATCCTAATCTTCAATTATTTTTCTTCCTCTGCCTTTCCTAATAAATGGAACTTGTTTGAGAAACAGGTTCTGTGCCTGCCATAAGTATTTATTTCCCAGAGAATTTTCAGTTGAGGGAACTATTTTAAAACTAAACCCAGGGATCAGCTATACCAAGTCCCCAGTTCTAACCCATGTAAAAGAATATTTTAACGGTTTCTTGATTATGAAACTAGAATGATACAAAGTCACTATGACACTTACTAAGTAGATACAAAAACGGGCTGACAGATCTCGAAATGTAATTGTAAATGGGGAAGAATCATTGAGTGACTGGACTTATGCAGGAAGCAGTTCTTGGCCCTATTCTATTTAATATATTTTAATCAATGTCATGGAAAAAAACATGAACATCTTTATTGCATAAGTTTGCAGAGGATGCAAAGATTGGGGGAGTGGTCAATGGAAAAGGCAGACTACTAACATAGACTGACTTAGATTGCTTTATAAGCCAGGTGCAAGCAAAAAACATGTGTTACAATAAAGACACAGAATGAGGAAGAGGTAAAATCTTCCATTGGTCCAATACAAGATACTACCTCACCTCGCTTTTCTCTCTAATATCCTGGAACCAACATGTATATAGCAACACTATATACATGAGAAAGAAAGATCTAATAATAGCAGGCTCTTCAGTTCATTAGATAAAGGTGTAACAAGATCCAATGGGAATTGAAACTAGGCAAATTCAGACTAGAAAGAAAGAGCATATTTTTAACACTGAGGGTAAAATGTACAAATTAACCTTTGGTATAAACTTACCAAGGGCTGTGGTTGATTCTCCGTTACTGGAAATTGTAAAATCAATTTTTTTTTTAAAGAAATGCTCCAGTTCAACTACAGCTATTGGATTTGGTTTGCAAGACCAGGCTGGAAATGTCACAACAATCTCATGCAGACTTATTGCCTCAGGTCAAGATGAAAATACCCTGAAAGCAGACTTTCTTGCAATATCACTACACAAAGGCTTCCAGGACAGGCCAAAACCAGAAAATGCAGGCACGCCCCCAAACATATATGTTAAAGTTATTAAAACAATTATTGAATCATGAAAAAAGTTGAATATTTTGTGAACGTTTGCTCCAGTTCTTTCTGAATTCAAACACCAATCCACCTTTCAATAAGCAGACGATGTGGTGATACAAATCCCCAAAGCACAGCCTTTTACCACAGTATTGATGGTTGTGATTTAAAATCTCCACATTGCTGCACTCAGCATACAAGTAATATTCTGTAATGTCTGCTACCTGAGGGAAGCCAGCAGGAATACATTTGACTTGTATATTTTCTATTTAATATAGTGTTAATACCAAAAGATGAAGTGGGTGAGCGAAAAACAAACAAAAATCTTATTTTTTGCTAAATAATAAGGAAATAAATCAAAGTCACAGCAGAATAATAACAAATGCTTGAAGGAAACCTCAATCTAAATTCAGTTCCTAACCTCACTTTTACTTGTATTTCAACTGAAGTGAAAACATAAAGTAGCATGGTATATATTTCTTTCACTTTGGATGGACCACATTTTCCTATGTTTTAGTTGTATCTACAGTTTCTGAAATTATTCTATTTCTTGTGAGTATTTGAAGGTGTTATAATGTAGCTTTCATTCCATGCCAATGTAGCACAGCTTCATGCATTGTAACAACTTCAGTACATGTGGAGTCTTTATGCCGCAGATCAAAAACAAAAGAAAAGAATGGCAAACGTTTTCCGAGGTGTTAGCAAAAGCTTATTTCCCCAGAATAACAGAGTCCAGGGTAGCTGGCAGACATACTTGCAAAACTTTAGCTCTCCAGTGCTGGTGCACAGTTTCAGTTTAGTAATTCTTCCCATCACCACTATGCAGCTCAACCGCAGCAAGTGGGTCTCTCAAACCGCACTCTGATTAGAATGGAATTAAAAAGAAATCTGAGAGAACTCTTCACCTACACACTGATATTCTTTCTGCAGCACAGACCCAAGTTCAAGTTGCTGAAAACAAACAATTAGAAATCAAATCAAAGAACTAGATGGCCTTGTGATTGAATACCATGGTAAAATACAAATTGTAACAATACAGAGTAATAGGCTGCCCAATGCAATGAATGAGGCCTAATGGTCTCAGTCTATGGCAAGGCTCCAGTAAAATTAAAAACTGATGTAGTGCTCCGTCGGGGATACTCTGCTGTATTAGTATGCAGTGACATGTACCAACATGGCATCTATGTGTGCTGTTGGTCTCATTTACAGACCCTGACAACAGTAGCTAGCAATAGGCTGTGAAAAGCTATTATACAGCTGCCCATAAAGTCACACAAAATTTTCATTATGTTTCACTCAAAAAGTGCTTGTTTTGCAGGATGGAGTCCATGTCAATAAAATGGATTGGGTGTCACTTAAACCAAGTGACGTGTTAATCTCCTGGAGGCTTGTGTCCTTAATCTCTACAGGACATGAGTCGGTTTAGAAGCATGAGCTGTTCTCACAGGTAGTATCTATTGAGCTCTTTAATGTAAATTCAAAGGCAAAGCTTATCAGTGTGTTTCAGAAATTGCTTCAGTGTGGTTGCTGTCTATAGGGAAAAAAGTCCCCATGAATCCCCCCAAAATCCCTGGGCAGCTTCCAAGCTGTCACTGTGTCCGCAAGCACCTTTTAATTATAAAGAAATTGGTTTTCATGATATGTGCCCTGTGACCAATTGGATTAGAGGCATTTCTTCTGGCTATTATTAAGCTAACTTGACTATTGCCCTTGTATAGTTAAGCATGATCAAAATACAAATATAGGAAAGTATCTCAATTATGAGCTATCTTATAGTGCTCCCACAGAACTAAATTATTCAGTTTGTTAAAAGAAAGCAGCAATAAGTAGTAATATTGTAATAAATGGGCTGAGTAATAGGTTCAGGATCAAGGATGCTATAGGTCAGCCTGAGTTCCAAAGGCTACAGAATGTTTCAATTTGGTTTGGTAACATTTCAGCTGGATGGTTATTATTATACAATAGGTAAGGTCAGTAGAAATTTGCAGACAGCCTGTGATTCTTCACAGAGGTCCAAGTGCTAATTTTTTTCCCCCTTACTATGATATTAGTAATCTTCTAATACTCTTCTTGAAAAGAAGCTTTCTATTGTATATTCTTCTTTCCTTTGCATTCTACTTTGTAAATCCCAAGTTATACACAGTTTGTACTCAAATGCTGCAAATTAAAGAAATACATCTCTTCCATCAGTAATTATTTTTCTATTTATTTGACTTGAGGCAAGCTGTTCAACAGAATTGGATTCTGAAGCAAAATCAGTCCTTCCAAGCTTGTAAGCTAAAGACACTAATGATGATGAGAAGGATGTTCATCTTCATCGCTGATTTTTCTGGGTTTGCCTTCCCCTGAAGTCATCATTTGGAAATGGCATGAACAGGAGGCAATATTGGCTCCATTCATTGTTGCTTTGCATTTTTGTAATCATTTTTTGACACCAGTGCAAAATGGTATAAAATGCTACCATTCTGCTTTGGTAGTGTTTATATCCAATTTGCCCTTGAGATAATGACTATACATGGTGCAGATCAAATGGTGAATGGGACTCTCCATTGGAAAGTCTTTGTATGCCCTGTAAAATGCATTAGGGAGACCACAGTGGGAGTAGGAAAAAAGGTAATGTTATTTTAAAGTAAGTTATTGTTTGTTTAGCTGGATAGACTGTCATTAACAGGAGGAAGAAAGTAAAAGTAGATAACATGTGCTAGACCTTCAAAGTATTTTTATCAAATGAAGTACCAGGTGATCCTCAACTTCCTTTGGGATAGGACAGCACAAGTGAGATATGCCTCTACTGCAATCACATGATATGACTGAGCTTGAGTAGACACAGCTGAGCTAGTTTCAATCTAGCTAGTTTTGGTATTGGAGCAGTGAAGCTGGGTCAGACCATGCTTCAGCATGGGCTAGCCTTGCAGTTAAATAACCAGGGTTCTGAGATTTTTGTAGTACTATGCTGAAGTGTGCACTGTCCCAACTTCACTACTGTGGTACCTGAGTTAGATTAAAACTAGCTCAGTTGTGACTGCTAAAGCTGAAGTCACATCTCATGACTGCACTGTAACCATACCCTAGAAAGAAAAAAAAATAACAAAAAAAAAATTGTTTTACTATCAGATCCTAAAGCTAGTAGCACTAATAGCATTGCATCTTTGCAGCATACGCATTGATAAGATCCCTGGTCCTGGTGTAGAAACTTAACCCACAGTTTTCTAGGTCTGGGGTATTTACTTCTTTTGCACTCAAAATTCTCAAATTTAAATAGGACTGAGATCTATCCCTTCCTCCAATTGATAAAAGGTGAGTAATTATGCCCACATCATTCTTCGTTCCTCTGTGGAAGGTGCGGACTAGGGTCAAGCAGATCCCAGCCCATGCAACAGAGAATGAGGGAGTTGCAAAACTGGGTCACCTCGACTGGATCATTTTCCTGTTTTCTGGACCCTGCAGAGAATCCCATTGTAGTAGTTTTGAGGGGTGCTTGGTGTCTGAGTTGAGAGGGTGAAATCCAGGTCTATCTGAGGACAGTGATGTAGTGACAGAGGTGTAGGCAGTCACATACCCTCCTAAATCTTCATTTTAGGGGGATTACAAGAGTACTAGCCTGCAAAAAAACCCACAAACATGGTTTTTGTTAAAGAGTACAAGATGGGCTGAGGTGAGATGCAGAGGCAGAGGTCTATTACTGATCTTGGAGTATCTATACATCAAGAAAATTGGATCTCTGAGCAGTTCTGCAAGTAGGGATGAGGTGAGCACCAAAGGCTGATCCCATCAGCAGAAGAAATGATGGTGTTTACCTGATCTTCCACCTGGTAGGCTTTATTTGTAGTTTTTTCTGTGGCCCTCATTGCTAATATCTGCATGCTATAACATAAAGAAATGTATCCTCACAATATCTCCATGAGCTAAGCAGGTATCACTCCCTACTTGTGTGTGTGCAGCAGAGATGTATGCAGGCCATACAAAGGAGTGTGTCCAGGGTTCTGCCTTTTCTTACTATGTAACTGTGCAAGACATAGGCCACAATCTGGCCCAAAGATCATTTAGCCTCAAAGACTGTTTCAGAGGCAGAAATAGAGCATGGGTTTCCCCATATTCAAGATCAGTGTCTAAGGCCATGTATACACTTATCGGTAGATCAGCACTGCTGCAATCGATGTGTAACTCTTCTGCCCATTTGAGTTAGCAGCAACAAGGGCCAAGTTCAGTATCTAGGAGTTCTGTTTCAATAACGCAATGCAAAACCAGCTTAAGTCCCCACCCAGTGACCTACCCAGTGACCTACCACCCCCCCGGGTGCCTCTAAGAGGCAATACTTCCTCTCTCGAAAGCACGGAGTCTGAGTGTAGCAAAATCCTTTTAATAAAGGAGGGAAACAATGTGGCATTATGTTGGGGAAACACCACAAACAGGATTCATAACACAAACCATGAGCAAAAGATCCACCTCCAAGTAAGTTTGGCAGTATCCTTTTCCCTTCAGGGTCTTGAGTCCAACAACTCAAAAGATCACCCAAAGTCCCAAAAGTCCAACACCTCAAAAGTCTCTTGAGTCCAGTAACCCAAAAATCACCGAAAAGTCCAACACCTCAAAAGTCTCTTGAGTCCAGTAACCCAAAAATCACCGAAAAGTTCAACAACGCAAAAGTCTCTGTCCCTGGTCAGTGCAGCTCCAGAGTTCAAAAGTTTATCTGCAGAGTTTTACCGCCCCGCCTTGGGGCGGGGGGCACAGCAGTGTTAAGGGGCAGCTTATGTGGTCCAAGGCTGACTGCCCCGCCTCTCCATGGGGTTCTGATGCAGTCTTCACCACGAGCCACACCACCAGCTGCTCCACTCCACCAGCCGTCCCGTGAGCCACTCCAGCTGTTCCACAAACTGCTCCGCTCCACCAGCTGTCCCTCAAGCCGCTCCAGTCATCCTACAAATTGCTCCACTCCACCAGCCACTCAGCAACATAGCTTCAGCTCCCCCCACAGCACTCAGTGATTTCAGCTCTTAGTAATTTCAGCTCTTTAGTGATTTCAGCTTGTAGTAGGGGAGCTTCAGGGCTAGTACACCATTGGCCCAATGTGAATTCAGCTAAGCAGTCTGTAACTAGACTCCTAATGTAATTAAAATTAGCTCTGATATTCTATAGTAGAGACAGGAGGTGCAATTGTCATTTCAGGCCCTCAAAAGGGGTCCATATCATAAGTACAAATACCTGTCCCCAGCCTCTCTAAATTCACTAGTGTTTGGAACCCATGTCCCTTGTCTAGCGAGTGCTACTTAGTTGATGACGAGTCTCTCTGTCATAAAACAGTTTCATTGTCCTTGATTCACATAATCAGGGTAACAAAACTTTATTCTTCCTGCCCCAATAACAGAGAAACTGGGGCTCCCACAGCAGCCAAAGTGACCATTTGGTCTGCTGAGGGTTCATACTAGGTGGAGTGGGTGTGCCTGCAAATAATATCAACCCCTGAAGTTCTTTTCCATAACTCGCCACAATTCACCACCAGAATCAGGGTAGAGCTCATCCTGACTCTGCTTACAGATGCAGCAGGTGTCAATTTAACGGGTCTGGTGAAGACATGTTAAAACGATGGGAGAGCACTCTCCCATCGATTTGTGTGCTCCGCCTTCCCAAGAAGAGTAAAGGAAGTTGGTGGGAGAGCATCTCCCATTGACATAGAGCAGCGTAGATGCCACATTAAATGGATCTACGTACATCAAATTCAGTTATGTTATTCACGTAACTGAAGTAGCATAACTTGGATTGATAACTTGGATTGATTTATCGCGGTAGCATAGACCAGCTCTTAATCACCTGATGATATGTGGCAGGGGAATGGCGATATATTTCAAAACAAACCTTTACTACAAATAAAAGCACTTTATTTCTAGTACCATATATTAAACTAATTGCACCATTAGTAACAAATATTTTACGTAAGGTAAGTAAAATGTGTAACCTTTCTCTTGAACATAATATAGAAAGAGAATAAACTCTGAAAGATTACAATCACTGGGAGGTTATCCTCAAATTTGATTTTATTAATGCTCAGCTGGCTGAGAGCAGGTAGTGTTCTGCACATATTCATCTTTGGATCCTTTGTGACCATGACTGAGCCACACTAGTCCTCAGACTGCGGCAGACAAGGTAAGGAATTAATGACAGTGTGTAACAAAATGATCTATGTCATTACAGTGCAGCTATGGTGAATTGGCTTGAATATCACAAACATCCACTAATTTAAGATTTTTTCCATGTGTTTTTACAACTAGCATTTTCCACTATAAAAAGATATCTCCTTCTCATATTTCACTCCATTTTGAACTAATGTAGCTTTTGCTTAAACCCCTTTTTTGGCTCAAATAGATGTCCTCTATGGAAACTAAAAGGATGGATTAATAAATTTAGAAACTTCAGTTAGAACTGTCCCCAGCCAAACATATTTTTTAATCATTTTATTTGGCAACTGTTAAATTATCCAGATCGTATCCTGTTTTTAACACTCTGCTATAGCTACAATAAAGAGTTCATTCACAAACCAAAATACCTATTAATTCTTCTGGAATACCCAAAAGAAAATGTTAAAAATGTTTTTTATCATCTTCTGTTTTATTTCCTTCTGAATTTGTGATGATGGCAAGTCTCAACATGATAGGAAGTGCTTAAAGTTCATGAATCTGGAATTTACCAAAAAATATATTGATCATAAATTGAATGAGGTTCAGATTATTTATTGTTCTCTGATTTACACTCTCTGAAGCTCCCAAAACAGCATGTTGTGCCTATCATATAAAAATGCCTGCCAAGTTATATAATATCCGCCTTTTAAAATATTTACAAGCTTTATATGCAAATAAATGCATTGACTGGATACATAATACTAAGTTAATGCAATGGAGACACTGCTAGTGGAACAAACAATATAAGAACAATTATTTTTTTAAAAAAAGCTGTTTAAACAAATATGTCGGGTAAAAATCTCAACTTTTCAGATGATTTTTAAATCACAAAGGCTTGGTTTTGCTTAGGAGAGAACATCTGGCACTGACATTTGTCTCCAGTGTGTTCAGATTTTAACATACTTCTGATGCCTTCTATCTGATGTTCAACAATTTGAAAATACTTTCTGCTTAGAATGAAAACTGTTCATGAATGCTGCTGCTAGGTTAGATTTACTATCTTTCTACACCTGTTTCTAGACAGTAAAGGCAATAGCCCGACTGACAGGTCCTTGGTGTATTTGGACAAAGGGATGAATAGACAGAAATGCCTTGAGGGCCAAATACTGAAAAACAAAAAATAAATGAAAAGCCAATAAAACCCCCTGCTTGGAACAGAAAAATCTTACAGAGAGATGGTTTACAAAGTGATGGCATAATCTGTTAACAGATGTGCAAAGTTTAAAGCAATACAACTCCAATATGATGTGCAGGCAAGTTGGTACCAGGTACACAAAGCACTTATACAAATAATCATTTTATTGGAGCAGCAAATATGTCAACAGCAAAAGGCAAGCATTCAGGGTCAATGTTGGCTGTGCCTACAATGGAGCATCTCTTGTAAATCTCAGTTTAGTTTGTCTTTTTGTATGGGATGGACTTTTATTTTAGATTTTATCTTCCACTGGAATGTATTTCCAAAGGAAATCAATGTGTCACCCATTAACATGACTTTAGAACTGTTTCTGCTCAGTCACTTAAAACTTCACTGAGCTTGTCATTTTATTGGTTTTATGACATGTCAGACACTGCTCTCTCCCGTTGATATTTTACAATATTATTACCTAACCATATGTTCTTGCATCTGTACTTTGATTCTGATTCTCTGATAAACATTTGAAGAAAATGGTTCCTTATGGGCTTCTCACAATAATTATAAATGTGTACTTTACAAAATGTTCTAGAAGAAAAAAAATGATGGTGACTTGAGTTAACTGCATTTTTATCACGATAGCACAGTGATATTTTTAAAATATGCAATTATTAGAGATGTGCAGAGAATGGTAATTCTATTTCACAGAAGGGGGTTGGGAGTTTGACATTTGACTTTCTTCTAATTTGGAAACGATTCCTACCAGGTTCCTGTTGAACCTTTGTTGAAATTCAGTTGTGCCCACAAACTGTGTTGATTTTGACAAAGCTGTGTTCTCTGACAGAAAACTGTGTCATCTGAGAATTTCCAACCAACTCTGGTTGTGCTGCATCCTTTATTTCCCATAATGTCTCACTATGCTGATTAAACTAATTTGTTACATTTATGTGGGGCGTGGACGTTATCTATTATTTATTACCTATCAAACTCTGCGTGTTTGCACAATTTTAATACATACAATCACATTAAAAATTCCACTCAAAAGACCTTCTAAACCCCAACAATAACCTGTTCTTTTACAGTCACTTCATAGTCCCAACTTGCACAATTTTTCTGGTTGCTACAAAATTACAAATACCTACCACCCTAAAAATATCTGCTTATCTCCTATCTGTCTCATAAACTGCATGTATCATTGACTGTCATACCTGGTCAGTTTGCTCTGACCTTGGGAACTGACTCCCTACAACATAATCCCCATAATCCCACATAGACACGTCCCTCCCCACCCAAAACAAGTTTGGACATACAGATACTTTTCAAGGGAGCTCTGAAGGTCACAAGTTCTTACAAATAAAGGTAATCAGTTGCAAAGCGAGTAACACTTCACAAAGCATGCCCTTCCACAGTCATTATCCATTTGAAATCAAGGGGCTCCTAAGCTTGACCACTTGGAATTATTACAATTTTGTAGAGTCACACAGAGTGAGAGGTGCTCACTCAAATAGCCAAGGTTTTGTCATTAAAGTAAATAAATGCCACAAAGGATAAATTATATACTGACACATGCCTTCATGTGAAATCCTAGATCCATTTAAGTCAAATGGAGTTTAGCTATTGACTTCAGTGCAACCAAAATTTAAACCCAGGTTTCTATATCAATTATTCCATTCTATGAACTGCCTTTACAACCACTGATTATGAAGAGTTGTTCACCTGCCTGAGAATACTAATAGAATTAGAAGGTAACTCTAGATTAACTTCATTATTGTGTGTGTGTGTGGTCCTAGAAGGAATTATTGGACAACAAAACAAGGCTTCTATAGGTGTGTGTGATGATGTTCAATGACAAGGTTATGGCAAGGTCAGATCCTGAAAAAGCAAGATTTGGTTATAACACTGTTAGCAGCTACAGTTGGTCAAGAGCTAGATTTTCTATTTCATAGGAAATTTCACATTCTAATGTGATTTTCTCATTATGAGACAGAACAAAACCAAAAGAGTCAATTTCCCACAAAATGAATCTCTCCCCACAAATGGGGGGGGAGTGGGAGGCGACAATCAAAATATTATCTCAATAAAATCTGATCTCTATGTACCAATTTAGATTTTAAAATATTATATCATGACACTTCTGGTTTCCACCCTCTCAAAAAAACAAAACAAAATTGAAATCAATATTCCTCCAAAATATTTTGGTTTTGATGAATTGTCATTTTCCCCAATGAAAAAATGTTCTGCTGGAAAATTTCTGACCAGCTCTTGTTATGACACTATCATCACGTAACACATTCCCTTGGAATGGTAAAATCTGTTGTCTAAACAGACCATAATGACTATTCTGGATACAGTGAGTCACGCCACCTAAGCTACCCCACATTTATAGCCAGAGTGCACTGCACTGAGGACAGACAGAAGTGGTTGTTTCTCTTCCAGCAAATGACCGGATGGAGTCTATATTTCATATAGTCATCTAACCAGACATTTCATCAATGATTATTTATGAAACAATGTCTTCTCTTTGGTAAGTCTAATTGTGTACTACCCCCTCTAGTGTTATTTCGGTATGCTCATTTACCAGAAGCCCATTGCAGGTTAGCGGGTAGATGGCAAGTCTGTTTTACTCTATCCTCTGCCTTTATGAAATTGATGGGGAAATGGGCTGACCTACCACCCCACAGTATCTCAAGAATGGGGAAGCACACTACTAGGCCTAACCTAATACTGGGAACATGACCAAACACCCTTCTCCCTCCCTGGCCCCCTTTTCTCCCTCCTTCTCCTCATCTCTCTCTTTTTCTCTCTTGCCTTTCTATGCCCCTGACTACCTCTTTTCCCTCCCCCCTCCACTTCTTCTGGTCTCCCCTTTATTCATAGATTCATAGACTCTAGGACTGGAAGGGACCTTGAGAGGTCATCGAGTCCAGTCCCCTGCCCTCTTGGCAGGACCAAATACTGTCTAGACCATCCCTAATAGACATTTATCTAACCTACTCTTAAATATCTCCAGAGATGGAGATTCCACAACCTCCCTAGGCAATTTATTCCAGTGTTTAACTACCCTGATAGTTAGGAACTTTTTCCTAATGTCCAACCTAAATATCCCTTGCTGCAGTTTAAGCCCATTGCTTCTTGTTCTATCATTAGAGGCTAAGGTGAACAAGTTTTCTCCCTCCTCCTGATGACATTCTTTTAGATACCTGAAAACTGCTATCATGTCCTCTCTCAGTCTTCTCTTTTCCAAACTAAATAAACCCAATTCTTTCAGCCTTCCTTCATAAGTCATGTTCTCAAGACCTTTAATCATTCTTGTTGCTCTTCTCTGGACCCTCTCCAATTTCTCCACATCTTTCTTGAAATGCGGTGCCCAGAACTGGACACAATACTCCAGTTGAGGCCTAACCAGCGCAGAGTAGAGCGGAAGAATGACTTCTCTTGTCTTGTTTACAACACACCTGTTAATGCATCCCAGAATCACGTTTGCTTTTTTTGCAACAGTATCACACTGTTGACTCATATTTAGCTTGTGGTCCACTATGACCCGTAGATCTCTTTCTGCCATACTTTCCTAGACAGTCTCTTTCCATTCTGTATGTGTGAAACTGATTGTTCCTTTGTAAGTGGAGCACTTTGCATTTGTCTTTATTGAACTTCATCCGGTTTACCTCAGACCATTTCTCCAATTTGTCCAGATCATTTTGAATTTTGACCCTGTCCTCCAAAGCAGTTGCAATCCCTCCCAGTTTGGTATCGTCTGCAATCTTAATAAGTGTACTTTCTATGCCATCATCTAAGTCGTTGATGAAGATATTGAACAGAGCCGGTCCCAAAACAGACCCCTGCAGAACCCCACTTGTTATACCTTTCCAGCAGGATTGGGAGCCATTAATAACTACTCTCTGAGTACGGTTATCCAGCCAGTTATGCACCCACCTTATAGTAGCCCCATCTAAACTGTATTTTCCTAGTTTATCGATAAGGATATCATGCGAGACCGTATCAAATGCCTTACTAAGTCTAGGTATACCACATCCACCGCTTCGCCCTTATCCACAAGGCTCGTTATCCTATCCAAGAAAGCTATCAGATTGGTTTGCCATGATTTGTTCTTTACAAATCCATGCTGGCTATTCCCTATCACCTTACCACCTTCCAAGTGTTTGCAGATGATTTCTTTAATTACTTGCTCCATTATCTTCCCTGGCACAGAAGTTAAACTAACTGGTCTGTAGTTTCCTGGGTTGTTTTTATTTCCCTTTTTATAGATGGGCACTATATTTGCCCTTTTCCAGTCTCCTGGAATCTCTCCCGTCTCCCATGACTTTCCAAAGATAATAGCTAGAGGCTCAGATACCTCCTCTATTAACTCCTTGAGTATTCTAGGATCCATTTCATCAGGCCCTGGTGACTTGCAGGCATCTAACTTTTCTAAGTGATTTTTAACTTGCTCTTTTTTTATTTTGCCTTCTAAACCTAGCCCCTTCCTATAAGCATTCACTATGTTAGACATTCCTTCAGACTTCTCAGTGAAGACCGAAACAAAGAAGTCATTAAGCATCTCTGCCATTTCCAAGTTTCCAGTTACTATTTCTACCCTGTCCTTGGTCTTCCTCTTGCTTCTAATGTATTGATAAAAAGTCTTCTTGTTTCCCTTTATTCCCATAGCTAATTTGAGCTCATTTTGTGCCTTTGCCTTTCTAATCTTGCCCCTGCATTCCTGTGTTATTTGCCTATATTCATCCTTTGTAATATGACCTAGTTTCCATTTTTTATATGACTCCTTTTTATTTTGTAGGTCATGCAAGATCTCGTGGTTAAGCCAAGGTCGTCTTTTGCCACATATTCTATCTCTCCTACCCATCGGAATAGCTTGCTTTTGGGCCCTTAATAGTGTCCCTTTGAAAAACTGCCAACTCTTTTCAGTTGTTTTTCCCCTCAGTCTTGATTCCCGTGGGACCTTACCTATCAGCTCTCTGAGCTTACCAAAATCTGCCTTCCTGAACTCGATTGTCTCTATTTTGCTGTACTCCCTTCTACCCTTCCTTAGAATTGCAAACTCTATGATTTCATGATCACTTTCACCCAAGCTTCCTTCTACTTTCAAATTCTCAACAAGTTCCTCCCTATTTGTTAAAATCAAGTCTAGAACAGCTTCCCCCCCAGTAGCTTTTTCAACCTTCTAAAATAAAAAGTTGTCTGCAATGCAGTCCAGGAACTTATTGGATAGTCTGTTCCCTGCGGTGTTATTTTCCCAACATATATCTGGATAGTTGAAGTCCCCCATCACCACCAAATCTTGGGCTTTGGATGATTTTGCTAGTTGTTTAAAAAAAGCCTCATCCACCTCTTCCCCCTGGTTAGGTGGCCTGTAGTAGACTCCTAGCACGACATCACCCTTGTTTTTTACCCCTTTTATCCTAACCCAGAGACTCTTAACACTTCTGTCTCCTATGTCCATCTCCACCTCAGTCCAAGTGTGTACATTTTTAATATATAAGGCAACATCTCCTCCCTTTTTCCCATGTCTATCCTTCCTGAGCAAACTATACCCATCCACACCAACATTCCAATCATGTGTTTTATCCCATCAAGTTTCAGTGATGCCAACAATGTCATAGTTGTATTTATTTATTAGCACTTCCAGTTCTTCCTGCTTATTACCCATACTTCTCACATTTGTATATAGGCACTAGTTTGATCTTGCCTCCCAGTTTTGCCCTGACCCTCCTTTCTCTCTGCCATTATAGCCCACGTTCCCTCTTGTTTCCGACCCATCTCCCAGTCTTCATGTTCCCCACTTACCTGTGGGCTTTGCTCACCTGTCCCCGTCGAACCTAGTTTAAAGCCCTCCTCACTAGGTTAGCCAGTCTGTGTGCAAATAGGGTCTTTCCCCTCCTCGAAAAGTGAACGCCATCTCTGCCTAGCAGTCCTTCCTCAAATAGCATCCCTTGGTTGAGGAAGCCAAAGCCCTCCTGGCGACACCATCTTTGCAGCCAGGCATTCACCTCCATGATGCATCTGTCTCTGCCCTGGCCCCTACCTTTGACAGGAAGAATCAAAGAGAATACCATCTGCGCTCCAAACTCCTTCAGCCGTACTCCCAGAGCCCTGTAGTCACTCTTGATCCACTCAGCGTCACATCTCGCAGTATCATTTGTGCCCACATGGAAGAGTAGCATGAGGTAGTAGTCAGAAGGCCGGATAATCCTCGACAATGCCTCTGTAACATTTCAGATACGGGCCCCTGGCAGGCAGCATACCTCCCGAGATGAAATGTCAGGGCAACAGATGGGCGCCTCTGTCCCCCTCAGCAGAGAGTCTCCGACCACCACTACTCTATGTTTCCTATTTTCAGTGATGGCAGCAGACCTCCCAGCCTTAGGGGTACGAGGCTTCTCCTCCTTTACTGTAGGGTGTGATTCCTTCTCTCCTGTATCAAGAAGAGCATAACGGTTACCTATTACCATGGTGGGAGGGATGTTTTCTCATTCTCTCTGATCCTAACTAGAGGTTCTTCTAGTTTTCTCCAGTTTTGTCCTATTATCTATCCCTTTCTTAATTATTCTTAAGTAGCTCTCCATTCAGAAGCAGATGTGCATGAGCATGAACGAGAGTGAGATGTATCCTAATACAATTACATCCAGGCTGACATAAAGCAATAATGATATTTTCAAAGTGAATTCAGGGGTATGCTGATAGTTCTTCAGGTAGTACGAATGGGATAGGTGAAAACCAGAGAGCTTTTAGAAATATTATGAAACATGCCAAAAGCTTCATGTCCAGAAGCAAGGTGAGGATTCATAATACATTTTGTATATATGTGGTTTCTAATTTCCAATCTGATTAATTGCATGATTAAAAAATTACAACAAGAAGAGAATACTATTTAAATATTTTCTGATGTTTTCTACGTTTTCAAATATATTGATTTCAATTATACAACAGAATACAAAGTGTACATGGCTCACTTTATATTTATTTTTATTACAAATATTTGCAATGTAAAAAATAAAAGAAATAGTATTTCAATTCTCCTAATACAAGTACTGTAGTGCAATCTCTTTGTCATGAAAGTTGAACTTACAAATGTAAAATTATGTGCAAAAACACTCCTGCATTCAAAAATAAAATGATGTAAACTTTAGAGCCTACAAGTCCACTCAGTCCTATTTCTTGTTCAGCCAATCAGTCAGACAAACAAGCTTGTTTCCATTTGCAGGAGATAATGCTGCCTGATTCTTGTTCATAATATCACCTGAAAGTGATAGCAGGTGTTCTTATATCACTGTTGTAGCCAGAATCACAAAATATTTACATGCCAGATGCACTGACGATTCATATGTCCCTTCACGCATCAACCACTATTCCAGAGGATATGCGTCCAAGCTGATGATGAGTTCTGCTCGATTACAATCCAAAACAGTGTGGATGGACACATGTTCATTTTCATCATCTGAATCAGATGCCATGAGCAGAAGGTTGCCTTTCTTTTTTGGTATTTTGGGTTCAGTAGTTTCTGTATTGGAGTGTTGCTCTTTTAGACTTCTGAAAGCATACTCCATACCTCATCCATCTCAGATTTTGGAAGGCACTTTAGGTTCTTAAACCTTGGGTTGACTGCTGTAGCTATCCTTAAAAATCTCACTTTGGTATCTTCTTTGCACTTTGTCAAATCTGCGGTAAAAATGTTCTTAAAATGAACAAGATGTGCTGAGTCATCATTTGAGACTATCATAACATGCCAGAGACATACAATTCTCTCACAAGGAATTTAGTCACAAATTTAATTAATACAATATTTTTTTTAAATGAGCATCATCAGCATGGCAGCATGTCCTCTGGCATGGTGTCCAAAGCATGAAGGGGCAATCAATGTTTAGTATATCTGGCTCATAAATACCTTGCAATGGAGGTTTAAAATGTCCCATGCAAACACCTGTTCTCACTTTCTGGTGACATTGTGAATAAGAAGTGGTTAGCATTATCTCTCATAAATGTAAACAAACTTGTTTGTCTTAGCAATTGTCTGAATGAGAAGTGGGACTGAGTGGACTTGTAGGCTCTAACATTTTGCATTGTTTTGTTTTTAGTGTAGTTTTGTAACAAAAAATATCTACATTTGTAAGTTGCCTTTTTATGATAAAGAAATTGCACTACAGTACTTGTCTGAGGTGAATAGAAGAATAATATTTCTTGTATTTCTCATTTATACAGTGCAAATATTTGTAATAAAAATAATATAAAGTGAGCAGTGTATACTTTGTATTCTGTTTTGGAATTGAAATGAATATATTTGAAAATGTAGAAAAAATCCAAATATATGTATTACATTTCAATTAGTATTCTATTGTTTAATAACGATTAAAACTATGACTAATTACCATTAATTTTTTAATTGTGATTAATTTTTAGTGAACTGCGTGAGTTAACTGTGATTAATCAAGAGCCCACTGTTGATTAATCACAGTTAACTGATGTGATTAACTCAAAAAAAGTAATCACGATAGATATATACACACAAATAGATTGATATGGATATATAGATAGTAAGGAAAGAAAAACAAACAAAAAACCCTAACAATATCTAAAAAGGATAGCCCCAGGCCCAGAAATGTACTGCTATATACAGTGGATTGTGGCAGTAGAATTGTGCACCAGGAGGTAGATGGTTCCTCACAGCAGTTAGACCATTATGTTGTGTTATATGCTAGCAGTATTGCCAGTCATGCTGACAAGAAGATGCGTAGCACTAATGAGATATTTTATCTCAGATGATAAACACAACAGCAATGGAATCTTCCACTTATATTAAAAAGTTATTAATAGAATGGATCCATAGGAGACCACCACATAAATCTAAGCCCCAAAACAACAAATGTATCTGCAGTGAACACAGTCTAGAAAGATTAGCAAGATTAACAGTATTTCAGGGGCATGTTCACCCCCATAAAGAGACCTCTTCATTAGAGGTAATAATTTCCATAAAACCCAATTTGCTGTTTACAGAAGTATCTGTTAATTGACCAATACTGTAACAGGCAAAAAGGTGATGGTGCAGCTTATCTTTATAGGACTTTTATTATGTACAGTGTGATGGGGCAAGGCCAGATGGCTACAGTAAAGTAGTAAGGAACAGGTGTGTTAGCCCCAGGCTAAACAAATCCCTGGTACCATGGTAACCAGATAGCAGCTGCTCCAGGTTAATCAAGACACCTGGGGCCAATTAAGATCCTTCTAGAAGGCAGTGGAAATAACTACATTGATTGGGACACCTGAAGCCAGTCAAGGGCTGGCTGGAACTAGTTAAAAGCCTCCCAGTTAGTCAGTGAGAGGTGTATGTGAGGAGTTGGGAGCAAGAGGTGCAAGGAGCTGAGACTGAGGGGGTGTGCTGCTGGAGGACTGAGGAGTACAAGCATTATCAGATGCCAGGAGGAAGGTCCTGTGGTGAGGATAAAGAAGGTGTTTGGAGGAGGCCGTGGGGAGGTACCCCAGGGAGTTGTAGCTGTCATGCATCTGTTATAGGAAGCACTATAGACAGCTGCAATCCACAGGACCCTGGGCAGGAACCTGGAGTAGAGAGCAGGCCTGGATTCCCCCCAAACCTCCCAAATCCTGATCAGACACAGGAGGAGTTGACCCAGACTGTGGGTTCCACCAGAGGGGAAGATCACTGAGGTAAGCAAATCGCAATAAGCGCAGGACCCATCAAGGTAGAGGAGGAACTTTGTCACAATAGGTATATAAACTTTTTGTAAATATATATTCCTTATAAACACCTTCCTCCTAAAGCAACTGTCACTAGCCACTACTGGAGACATTTTTGAGTGGATGGACCACTCTTCAGTTGGGTGAGGACCTTCCTGCCTGTTGCACCCTGGAACTAAAGGTTGGCATAGATGCAATACACATCTTGTGCACAGGGAGTATAAGGTCTAAGCTAGGCTATTGGCTACCCGAAGCACAATGGTTCCAAATTATGATTGACTCGTGGCCACTTTATGTCAGCATAAAGTGGGCATGACATTATGATAAAGGCCCTCTGTGAAATTTCCCTAACAAAACAGGAGTCTCCAGAAGATGAAGTGTTGGTGCAGCCAGTTCTACAACACTTGTGAGATCTCTCTGTACAGGGAGTGTGTGGGAGGGAAAACTCATGAGAGCTGTGGGCAGGTGGGTGCCATTTAGGGCAGACACTGATGCTACTCAAACCTGCACTGGAGGCCTGAATGAACTTTGTCAGAACCAGCAAATGGAAGATCTGTAGGTGGCATAAAGAAATTTTTGCTCTCCCTTCTTAGTACTAAGCTTAGCTAATTCAAAGGATGAATTTGGCCCAGGCCTCCAGGATCTCCTGTCAGATAGAAGAGTGCTGCCCACACAGCAGCGAGGGATGCAAAGCCAAACACTGGGTTTTAATCTTTATTATAAGGACACTATGCCTTTTTTTTTTAGGAGGGGGTTTACTTCAATGAGTCAGATGTTGCAGCCACTTTGATACATTAGTCTGAATATTAAAATCTATGTCACTGGTGTTTATCCTCAATTTTTTCCACCTACTACTGCAGCATAATTGCCTGACTCATCTAATGTGTATCTACTTTGGATTAATCAAACATAATTAATCTATAGCTGTCAATCTATAAGTGTATCTCTTATGCCAATCACCATGGCCTATAAGCACATTACAGTGGCATCTCAGTTTGTGAACAGCTCAACTCAAGCAGCTTGTATTCCTAGTTACTGCCTGACACCGTGGAATAGATACAATGTAATTAAAATCTAGAAAGCTTCACATTTATCTGAAAAATTCACATATACAATGTAAAGTGAATTCAATTCCTTTAAAAGACGAGTTCTTACACCCCCCCGACCCACACACTCACTCCTAGTTATGATAGCAACTACAGTTCTTTCCCCAGACTCATCCACACATCATTAAACAAAATCACAAAATAAGAAAAAAGTTACAGGAACTTTTATAAACAAGTTTAAGACCCTTACAAGGTTTCCAAAAGAACTGGTTATCAATGTTTGGTTTTAACATGGTAATTTATAATACATGAGTGCTTATAAAACTTTTTGGAATCTCTATAAATCAGTTACTTCAGTTGGGGTGGTCTTTGAAATAATAGCAAGTGTGACTGTTGAATCTTAAGCATAGGAAAAGGAATCTATAAACAGAGCTATTACTAATTTTTGCATTTTTCCTAATATGGATAAATGCACTGAGTATTTTTCAACTGCCAAGATGATCTAACCACACAGAGCTGCGTTTTCAAATAATACATTTTTAGTGCTCAGTATGGTGCACATTCCCTCTTATGCAGTGTCTACTCTTATTTTTACTATGTAAATAGCTGCTAATGGCTCTTTTTGCCTTCGACCCTTCAAATGATGGCCTTTGTAACAACAACAAAGTTGCAAGCAAAAGTCTATTTTTTACTGCAGTTGAAACAGACATGTAACCTTCCTCCAACTAGATTATTTCCCAAGCCTAACGTGCTTTCATTCCTCACAGATACTCAGAATTTGGAATTCTTTGCTGTCTCAAAGGATATATTTTTCTTTATTTTCTTTTAATAACTGTAGACCGGACTGACTGGCTCCTGGATCGAGGTGAAAGCCAAGCTGGTAAGAGCAGGAAGCCTTACCCTTCTTGGCCTCTTGGTACAGGGATCAATTACAACTGCAGCCATAACACTCCCTAAACTGCATGGGCTCCTCAGGGCCAATGCCCCAGGAATACTGCCTCTCTGAAAGGGTTGGTGTGGGATAGCACATTTGTCTGTCCATCAAGGGTTGCGCACACAGAGTGAAACTGCAGCTGTGCTGACAACAAGCTCTGTGAATAATTGTTGCCCAATTTCATACCAGTGTACTTCCACTAGTTTCAATGGACATATTTCTGACTTACACCAGCACATGTAAGAATTGAATAAGATCATCTTATCCTTTTTTTAAATTTGCTTTTGATTAATTTATTTTGTTTACTTACTATTAGGCACTTGTCTTTAATTACACCCTTGCTGATTAAACAAGGTAGTTACCTACCCAGGTCTGACTACTTTAGTTAGGTACATGAGAACAGAATCCCATCACAGAACACACCTTGGATTCTGATTTCATTTACTATACACAAATGATTTGAGGACTTCAGTAATCCAGCCAGAGGTTAGGGGTCTATTTCAGGAGTGAGTGAGGTTCAGTGGCCTGCAATGTGCAGGAGCTCAGAATAGAAGATCACTATGGTCCCTTCTGATCTTAAAGTCTGTGATCTGAATGTAAATCCCAAAACAAAACACAAAGCGAAATTAAGGTTGGAAGATCAAGCATTCAGAAGTTAGGAAATCCCCAAGTTAAAGTTATCCACACAATTTCAATTCCATCTCCTTGTGAGTATGCACTATCGCTCAGTCTTTAAGTACGTGATCACGTATGCTCTCCTCACACACACAATTGCTGCCCCATTTAATGCGTAGGCTCTCTCATGCTCTGTCTTCCAATCAACCAGCTCCCAGTCCAGTCTCCCTCCTCAGGCTCTCCACCAGACTCCTTTTCCAGCCATTCCCAGTCTCTTCCCTCTGTTCTGGAACCTTGTCTGATCTCTGTCTTTCCTCCTCCCTTCCCCTGTGCCCCAGCTCCTAATTTCTGTTCAGCCTCTCCCACTGTCTCCATCTCCTTCTCCTTGTCCAAATAGTTCAAGTCTCCCCACACCATCACCAGCTCTTAGTCGCAGGCTCCCATTGCAATCTCCTTGAACCAATCAACTCCCTCAACTCTTTTCACCTCTGCATTTGACTCAGGTTACTCCTTCATTCTCACTGCCTGTAGACCAACAGAGGAAGCAGAGAGAACAGGAGTGACATTCTCCCTGCTCTCATTTCTAGTGTTTGGTACCACAGTGGCCTGCAGCAGCTAAGAGCAGCAATTGCAGGAAAAGTCCTGCTCTGCCCTTGAAACCCTGGGTTGGAGCATGGTAAGTATAGATAGAATCTTTGGAGAATTTTGCTGCCAAACTCTGAACAAGTCCCTATTGATCATGTGCAAACTGAGATGCTTTTTTGTAAAAAAAAGAAGTCTTGTTACTTAGCCAAGTTTGGTTGTTTATTTAAGGGAACAGCAAAAAGCACAGCTTTGACATTAGAGTGATCCCAAGCCCTTGTTAAAAGTAGAGATGTGCTAGAATCTTTCAACAAAATGGTTATAAGATTAATTTTTTTAACTTGAACATAACTTTTCTTACTCTTTTTCTCAGAAATGGCTGAACCTTTTTTGTAGAAACTTTCCAAACTAATTCCTCCTGAGGGAGACACCCAACATAGGAAAATGTTGTTCAGTTACAGTTTGGCAAAAGTTGTAAGCAACTAAAAGCAGGATCTTACAATGAAAGGTGTTGGGCAATCTTAACTAGAGTGGGTCCCTGCAAGCTCACATATAATAATTACACTGACAATGACTTTTTTCTTGATTAACACAAGTGTAACTGAAATCAGAATCAAGTTGATCTGCAATAGCTTAACAGAATCCGTACTGTCTACACCCATTTATCTACAATATCTTATGTCATATGCTTCAGAAATCTCCAAATATTTCACACTCGCCTTCAAGATATATCTCAAAATGTCATATCAGTGTGACAACTCTGCTAATGATCATTAACCAGGCTGAATAAATAAAAACGGATTAGAAGGCTTGGACATCTCATTATATCTTCTTTAGCAAGTTTAGTACAACCACCTTGTCCTATACCTCATGAAGGAACTTAGTTATATTATTTTTTACATACCTAGAGCTGTAGTCAAATGATTTACAATCAGATTTATGCTTTTTCATATTTTGTCATAAAAACAATTAAACACTTGAGACTCATAAAAGAATCCAATTATATAAAACATATAGGCTGACATTTTCAAAGGGGAAAATTCTAGACATGTAAGGTGTGAAGACAATTGGAATGGATATTTGAAAAATCAGGCTTCGGGGTTAAAATCCTGGTCCAATTAACTTAAATGTCCAAACTCCCATTGGCTTCAGTAGGGACAGGATTTTACCCTGGGTGTCTAAAGTTGGGCACTCAAACTGAGATGCCAATTTGGAAACAATTGGACAGTTTTGAACATTTTTAACTTAATGCCTGATTTTGTTATCACCTACAGCATGTAATTCTATTAACTTCAACAGATTTATTGGATTTACACTAGCGTAACTGCTACAAGAATCAAGCCTTAACTTTAAACAACAGGAGACCATATGTACTTTTTAAATGATCACCTTGGGGCGGGGGGAGTAAGGAGAAGTCATAGTGAATTACCACCACAACACTGTGCATATTTATGAACCCTACAGAGAACTGCAGAAACATTTCACTTAGATATAAAGTAAGATTCTTGTGCATACCAATCATTTATCAGCTGGAGGTGCTGTGTCTCCCATTGATTTATTTCCTGACACTACCTGTAAAACAGAAATTAGTTACCATAGCCTCAAGTTCAGATAACCTCAGGTAGCAATACGAGTGATTCCATGCCTAGAGAGGTGCAAAATTGAATAGAACTTTTAGGTGTGCAACACAGGTGCATTGCTTTGGAAACACGGCCCACATTCCAGAGAACAATGAAAAATATTGAGGATTCAACAGGAAGTTGGAGACCTTAGACACTGTCAAAACACTGCACTAAAATGAACTACTCTTCTGCTATTTCTTATTCAACACTTTCAGTAAGGAGGAAATGTTCAGTTTTCTCAAATTATTTCAATATGTAACAAAGTTTTCTTTAAAAAAATCCTTGTAAAACAAAAATAGCCCGACAAGTGGGGAGATATATAGCCAGTCCTGCACATGACATTTCACATGTGCAAAGTGACCCAAAACATTGCCAAATTTTAGAGTACCTCTCCTAATGATGGTTTATTAGGAGAGACAGAGTCTGAGATTTAAGGAATTTTGGGTGATTTTGCACTTTTGAAATTTCTGGAGGAAGACTGGTTATTTTTTTACCTTGAGGCTAATAAAAATGTAAAACAGGCATTTTAGTTTTAAAATTGCATTGTCATAAGCCAGAAGTGGTTTGCTTGTTTGTTTAATGGAACTGCAAAATCTTTAATTCCTAACCCAAGGAATAGAAAGGAACTGATATTGAAGTCTGCTCAGCCCTAATTTTAAAGCCTGATGCAAACCCGACTAGATCATAACTGATCCAAAACTGACCCGAGCCTGAAAGCGTTGAGTCATTTTCAGGTCATACCTGACCCAAACCTGACATTTCCCCCTGAACTTTTGCCAGTGCCCAAACTGCCGCCTTGTTATTGGGATTCGGGCTAGTGAGTGCTTCCCACTCCCCATGTGCCTTGTCTGTGATCTGTCTCTGGCCATCTCTTACCCATGGAGCTGACATGGTGGTTTACTCACTCCTGCAGGCCACTACTGCCTCACTGAGCTGTGTGCACTGTAGAGTGAGACACTGAGACTCTTTGGCACACTCACTCACAGCACAGCAAGGTGGTGGTGGCTGGCAGGAGAGGGAACACCACTGCACTGCCAACTGCATTAGGAAGAGAAGGTGAAAAGAGATGACACAATATGACCTGAGCCCACAGGTTGTTTTCAGCCCCGACCTGATTTGAACTGATCACTTGCAATTGGGTCCTATCAGGTTTGGGTCATGTTACAAGACTCTAAGTTGGTTGTCAATCACACATTTATTGAGCTGCCTCTCTCAAGTTGTATAATGGATTATGTGGAAACTGCACATACAATGTATTACCCTACTGGATGCTGCTGTGATAGTGCTGACCATCCGTGGTTCTTTCTTCCAAAATGACTCAGTGGGCTTAAACATATTGGCAGTGTTCTGAAAACTAACTGTTGTAATTAGAACATCAACTGTCTTTCGTCTCTCCAAGTAACCAAATGAGAACATTAGTAAATTAGGTGCCAACTTTTTTGTCAGCATGGCATTGAAGAAGAGGGCTGTGGAATGGGAAGGATGTGGTTTATCTAAGGCAGGAATGCACCATGGAGATCAGCCTAATTCTGTAGTAAACAGCCGCAGTAGCAACCAAACATTAGGCAAATGCATAGATTGACATCCAAATTCAGCTAAAGGTAAAATATCGAATTATTAAATTAATAGTACTTTACATGTATATAGCACTTTTTCATCCATAAATCTTAAAACCTCTACAAAGGTGGGTAAGCATTATTATGCCCATTTTACAGAGGGAGCGACTGAGGTACAAGTTCAAATTTAGGTGCCTTGCTCAAGGTAATGTACTGTACTATTGGGAGTCTCTCCCAAGTATGCCTCTTCTTAACTCTCCATGCTTTACAAAGCCTTATGCTTATTCCTGTTAGATCTTTGTTTCTCTGCTGACCAGGTCCTACTACAGGATGGATCCTAGTGTTAATGCAGGCAATATTGATTCTGACTTGTTCATTGCATGCACTGTCACAAAAATGGATATAAGTATACCCATCCTCTCCAAGGTAATGCAAACTGGTGCTGCATTAAAGACATCAAGAGAGTGAAATCACAGAAAAACTGTTGGGAGGGTGACAACTGAGGCAGCATCAGAAACACCAGTTTTGTGCATTTAATGCAACAGTGTTGAGGCATTGCTCTGTCTTTTTCAGCTAGCAGCAAGTGGGTTTCCTGACAGCCAAACCAGTGGCGTAGCCAGGTTCTAAGAGCAGGGGGAGCAAACATAAAAAAGGCACCTCCCTTGGCTCCTCCCCTGGCCACGCCCCCTTGGCTCCTCCTCTGGCTGCTCCACACCCCCCACCCTCATGAGGTCCACTCCGCACTGCTACAGTGCCGAGCACCCTCCTCAGTAGGCCCCCACAGGTGGGGGGTGAGGTGATACCCCCACATGCCGCGGGCCGGGCCGAGCCCGTGTCCGTTTAAGAGTGGGGCTGGGCTGAGCTGAGCTGATGAGGGGTGGGTCCGCTCCCTGCTGCAGGCTGATGCCAGAGCCTGGGCTGAGAGACAGGCTCATCTGCTGCATCAGCTCTGGGTGGGGCTTTGCTGCGGCTCCCCCAGAGCTCCTGGGCCGGGCTGCCCCACAGTAGGGGTGAGTTGCATGAGGCAGGGCAGGATCTGGTGGGGCTGAGCTGAACAGGCCCGGCAGGGAGGTGCAGGGGCTCTTGGAGGGGGAAGCTGAGGAAGCGGTGGCATGGCCTCAACCCCCTGGGGCTGCCTGCCCCGCAGAGGAGGCAGAGGGGCGCAAGCCACAGCAGGACCCCAGCCCCCTGGGGGAGGGGATCTGGGGTCAGCCCAGGAAGGCAGGAGCAGCCTCAGGGGTGCTGGACGTATGCAGGGCAGAGCCCTGGGAGAGCCTCAGCCCCGTGGCGGGCAGTGCTGCAGAGGAGGAGCCTGTGCCCCAGGCGGGTGAGGGGAGCTGCAGGCAGGGGGAGCTGGGCTGCCCGCACCCACCTCTCGTGGCCGCTCCATGCTGCTCCCGGTACCAGTCGCACTGCTCTCTGCTTCCTGTGCCCGGCACCGCCCTGCCCCACCGTAGGGACCAGCCCCTATCCGCCCCTTTCCTGCAGGAGTTCAGCGCCAGCTGGCAGGCCAAGCTTCAGAGTGGAGCGTGGGATCTGCCCGCTGGTGCCATGGTAACCCCTAACTAAGGCACCACTTTTGGAAAATGTGCTGAGGGGAAGCGGTTGCTTCCCCTGCACTCCACTAGCTACACTACTGAGCCAAACCTGTATTTCTCCTGTAATATAGAGTTGTCCCTTATCTTCAGGACCTTCTCCTGCTGCTCGTTCATGATATTATATTTTAGTATTCTCAGCATGTTTGCTCCTGATTTGAGATGAAGTCCATATTTCTGCCAGGTTCCTGACTAGATGTGCCTGGAAACACTCAATGATGATAAGCGCAGAATCCAATGCTCTAACCTGAGCTTAGTGCAATTACTCTGAGTAACTCAGAAAGGAGAGGTTTACAGACTCTTCTGTGAGAGAGCCTGGATGGGGGGGAATGAAGCTCAATACCCTGTTACATCTATATAATGCTATAAGGTACTCAGACACTGCAGCAATGAGCCTAGTATCAACAGTTTATAGATTTACAGAGAAAGACCGCATAGCTTCACTGTCTCTGGAATGGAGTGCATTAACTTCTTGAAGATATGTTGGTCTTTTGATCTCTGTCCTTCAATGAAAACGTCTTCTTTGGTAATAAAAGTGAAGAACCTTTTTCAAGAAATCCAACTGGGGGTCTTGTAATTCTTCAGTATGAAGCAGATGGAACGGGCAAGAGAAAGGGCTGTATGTGATGTAATTCCCTCCTGATATTTTGCGTGTAAGAAGATTGGTTCCTGGGTGTCATAAACAGATAAGTAAGAGTTAATAGAACAGAAGTACTTCATATCTCTTTTGCCTGGAAAGGGTTAAGTTCAGTGAGCCTGGCTGTCACCTGACCAGAGGACCAATCAGGGAACAGAATACTTTCAAATCTTGAGGGAAGGAAGTTTTTGTGCCGTGCTGTTAGTTTTTGGTTGTTGTTCACTCTGGGGGTTCAGAGGGATCAGACGTGCAACCAGGTTTCTCTCCAATCTCTCCGATACAGGCTTTTATAAGATTAGAATAGCGAGTACTAGGTAGATAAAGCGAGTTAGGCTTATGGTTGTTTTCTTTATTTGCAGATGTGTATTTAGCTGGGAGGAGTTCAAATGTGTATTTGGCTGGAAAGAGTTCAAATTTATATTTTGCTGAAAGGATTTTAATTTGTATTCAAGTACTTAGGCTGGGAGGGTATTCCCAGCGTCTATAGCTGAAAGACCCTGTACCTATTCCATTTTCAATTTACAAAGATAATTTTTACTGTTTCTTCTTTCTTTCATTAAAAGCTTTTCTTGTTTAAGAACCTGATTGTTTTTTTATTCTGGTGAGACCCCAGGGGACTGGGTCTGGATTCACCAGGGAATTGGTGGGGAGAAAGGAGGGAAGGGGGAGAGAGAGGCTAATTTCTCTCTGTGTTAGGATTACTGTCTCAGGGAGAGTCTGGGAGGGGGGAAGGGTAATTTTCCTCTCTGTTTTAAGTTTCAAGGAGTTTGAATCACAGTGATCTTCCAGGGTAACCCAGGGAGGGGAAGCCTGGGAGAGGCAACGGTGAAGGAAAGGGTTTACTTTCCTTGTGTTAAGATCCAGAGGGTCTGGGTCTTGGGGGTCCCCGGGCAAGGTTTTTGGGGGGACCAGAGTGTACCAGGCACTGGAATTCCTGGTTGGTGGCAGCGCTACAGGTTCTAAGCTGGTAATTAAGCTTAGAGGAATTCATGCTGGTGCCCCATCTTTTGGACGCTAAGGTTCAGAGTGGGGAATTATACCATGACAGGAGGGTTAACTATTAAAGCACTTGAGTGACTTTGTTAAAAAAACAACATTAAGTCAAACTTATTATAGGAACAGATGGACTGGAAAATGGGAATGCTATAATAAGCAATTACCTTTATTTCAGACTTGAAACACATTTTGATGGAAAACACATTATGAAATAAATTATTCCTTTTTAGTTACTTGCAGGAGAAATTATACCTTTATCTACAAAAATCAAAATAACTGAAAGATAAGAGGGATGTTGACTTATGTAATGAATTAACTGACTTTCACCTTTAATTGATAAGTATAGAAGAAGATTTGATCAACTGCTGATATAATGTGGGAGTCTGACAGTCCCTTCACATGGCATACAGGATTCAGCAATGTAGCAGCATCCAGTTATATGCTACTCTAGAGGAAATGCTGATTATTCCTTTGAAATAAAGTCATAGGATTCAGATATTGCTCAAATATGAGTGCCTATGAAGTGCTCATTAGGGACAATAAAAATCGTCTTGAATAAGAGAGGTGTTATTGGGAACCATCAGCACTTTGATTCATTCTCATCCTTGTTGGGGACTTGTCAAACGGAGTGAAATTCTATATTTGTCTGTTGCCAGATGCTCCTAGTCTGGAGCAAAAGGGAGAGTACTATATCCATTATCCCCTTATTAGGGCTACTTAGAAAGAAACCACCACAAAACAATTCAGAAGAATGATCAACCTACATTAGTGGTTTGGATGGTCACCTAAAGGAACTCACTATAGCAGGAGATTCAATCTGAACTTGCACTGATTTAGAGCAGTATAACTGTTTGATAATATTCTGCTCTGTTGCACATTTCTCTTTCCTTGCAGGGCTCTCCAGTGCTCAATTCTGCAGAATGGCAGTAATTGTGGTTCAGACCATCCTTACCTACCAACTAGAACTAGGCAGGAAAATTGCTTTCCTGTCCCACAAACAAAATTGTGATCTCAAACACTTTCCCATTCTTCATCAGGAATGAACCAAATCCTTTCAACATTTTTGGGAAAAGCACAAGACCAACCACCTAGAATAGCCAATAACCCAGTAGTCAGTCAGGGTACTCACTTAAGATATGGGAGACATGATTTCATATATTTGTTTTTCCTGATTCAGACAAGAAAATGAAGTCATGCTCCTACATCCCAGGTGCATGCCCTGATCACTGGTCTCTTGCTTTCTCTTGTTATGGTCAGAAATTCCATCCTGAATCTAACAAACCTTCCCAATAATAATTTTGTTTTGGCAAAATTGATACATTTCTGAGGGATGGCGGGAAGGTTTGACAAATCAACATTTCCTAATGGAAAAATGTTGCATTCAAAAACTCAGAAAGTTCACGGATGACACTAAGCTGGGGGGGGAGGTAGATAAGCTGGAGGGTAGAGATAGGGTCCAGAGTGACCTAGACAGATTGGAGGATTGGGCTAAAAGAAACCTGATGAGGTTCAACAAGGACAAGAGCAGAGTTCTGCACTTAGGATGGAAGAATTGCATGTACTGCTACATGCTAGGGACCAACTGGCTAAGTGGCAATTCTGCAGAAAAGGACCTGGTGATTACAGTGGATGAGAAGCTGGATGTGAGTCAACAGTGTGCCCTTGTTGCCAAGAAGGCTAACAGAATATTGGGCTGAACTAGTAGGAGCATTGCCAGCAGATCGAGGGAAGTGATTATTCCCCTCTAGTCAGCACTGGTGAAGCCACATCTGGAGTATTGCATCCAGTTTTGGGCCACCCACTACAGAAAGGATGTGGACAAATTGGAGATAGTCCAGCAAAGGGCAAAGAAAATGATTAGGGGGCTGGGCACATGGTTATGAAGAGATGCTGAGGGAACTAGGCTTAATTAGTCTGCAGAAGAGTGAGGGGGGATTTGATAGTCTTCAACTATCTGAAAGGGGGGTTCCAAAGAGGATGGAGCTAGGCTGTTCTCAGTTGTGGTAGATAACAGAACAAGAATCAATGGTCTCAAGTTGCAGTGGGGACATCTAGGTTGGATATTAGGAAAAACTATTTCACAAGGAGGGTGGTGAAGCATCGGAATTGGTTACCTAGAGGTGGTGGAATCTCCATCCTGGCTGGGATGATTTAATTGGTATTGGTCCTGCTTTGAGCAGGGGGTTGTACTAGATGACCTCCCAAGGTGTCTTCCAACCCTAATCTTTTATGATTCTAACTCCTGATCACTTCTACTCACAACCACACCCATTGTCAAATCATGTCAAGCCAAATCATATAGATATTACTCCACATATAATTTCACTAGGTTCTGTGTGAATGTGTGTGGAGTAACATAGTGTTCAGTATAACAGTGGCAGAATCTGGCCTTGAGGTAGTCTAAGTATCTAGGGAAAAAGTCTCCTGACCCAAAATCTCTGTCCAACTGGTGTTTTCTTAAGTTGATCATTATCAAGTAATAAAGAGAATGAAATAGGAACAAGGTAAGTGAATTAGCATAGCAATGTAAAGTCAAATAAGATAATGATAAATAGTCAGACATAAGATTAGTTGATCTCAATTATTATAATGTTTATAAGCTATATTTAGTTAAAGTAAATTAGTGGTCAAAACCTCTATGAATTATTCAGCATATTGCTTTACCTATAAGCAGCTGAGAAAAAGAAAACTCTATAGTGCAACACGTATTTAGTTTGGTTTTTAGATTGGTTTATTACATAAAAGATAAACAATACAGTCTCCACTTATACAGAACATATTTCCTAATAAGATTTCTAGCCGGAAAACATCATTCTCAAACATGGTAAAAGGAAAAAAAAGTGAAAATTAAACCCAAACCCCTTGCTTCATACGTTCCACAAAGGAGATCTCAAAGGGATTACTCCCATAGTAAGACACTATTCTATATGAATAAGAGGGAAAGAATCAGGCTTAATGTCAATAGTTTCCTGATATAATTTACATTTATAATATAACGGTTTCACACTGATACCTGGGGAATTTATACAGTTAATTCTCATCACTAATGGGAGCAATACAGTTAACTTCCCTTGCACCACTGGATAAATGCAGCCAAAGTTTGCTGGAGGGACCAAAAGAACTTGTTTACAAAAAAACAGGGCATGAAGAGGTGAAGATCTGCATATTTAGGTTTGCAATGTTGGATCACCTATGAATATGAATTTGGATGACAAAGAACACATGATACAGAAAGCATTTATTAATTTTTGTCCACAGTAAAAAATCAGAGACACTGTATTTACTCTGTACCACAGCTGTGAGAAAGATGCAAATGGTCTTACATTTGGCACGGCTGTCTTCTATACAACTCTCCAACAGACCCCAGAGTAGTGGGCTTGTTGGATATATAGCCAGAGTTTTGACCACCTTTAGCTATTGGATCACTTGTTTGTAGTCATAGCCAGTCAACACATAACCAGACTCAGGATCAGGGAGCCGTAATCTTTTGGCTCCATCTTTCAGGTGAGCCTATAGAATCTGGCCTTCAAAGCTTTTTTTTTTTTTTTTTTTAATATATATATATAATTAACTATGCAATTTAATAGTGATCAGACTAGCTCCTTGAGGAGCAACTTGAGCTATTTCAAATGCAGTCTTTTGACTGAAATGCTAAATTAAATATCTTTGTGAAAACAGCTCAGTATAGCAATCTCTTCTGGATTTATTCAACTCAAGTCAGCAAAGAATCCTGTGGCACCTTATAGACTAACAGATGTTTTGGAGCATGAGCTTTCGTGGGTGAATACCCACTTCCTCAGATGCATGCATTCACCCACGAAAGCTCATGCTCCAAAACGTCTGTTAGTCTATAAGGTGCCACAGGATTCTTTGCTGCTTTTACAGATCCAGACTAACACGACTACCCCTCTGATACTCAACTCAAGTCAAATCTTGAAGTAATTTTTTTCAGTACTATTACTATGTGTAACCAACACACCTCCTGGGTGTGGTGTTCTGTCCCATCTAGTGGCACCGAGACCACTTAGAGAGAGAGATAAAGTGAGTCTGCTCTACAGCCTTAACTAACAGCCAGTTGGCTTTTAGCTCATGCAGTAGAGGCTCATGCACTAAGATCCAGACATCCCTGGTTCAGTCCTGCCCACCTGATGACGATTGGGGTCTGTCAGCATTACAAGTCAGGGCTCCTCCAAGATTTCAACTAGGAAGGCTCAGAACTCACTTTCTCAGCTAGGGGGAAGTATGTAACCCATACACCTCCTGGGTGTGGTGTTTTGTCCCATCTAGTGGCACCGAGACCACTTAAAGAAAGAGAAAAAATGAGTTGGCTCTAAGGCCTTAACTAATAGCCAATTGGCCTTTAGCTCATGCACTAAGCTCCAGAGTTCCTCAGTTCAATGATGACTGTTAGTTCAATGACGACGATTTCAGAAAGTTGAAAAAGCTACTGGGGGGGAAGCTGTTCTAGACTTGATTTTAACAAATAGGGAGGAACTTGTTGAGAATTTGAAAGTAGAAGGAAGCTTGGGTGAAAGTGATCATGAAATCATAGAATTTGCAATTCTAAGGAAGGGTAGAAGGGAGTATGGCAGAATAGAGACAATGGATTTCAGGAAGGCGGATTTTGGTAAGCTCAGAGAGCTGATAGGTAAGGTCCCATGGGGAATCAAAACTGAGGGGAAAAACAACTGAGGAGAGTTGGCAGTTTTTCAAAGGGACGCTATTAAGGGCCCAAAAGCAAGTTATTCCGATGGTTAGGAAAGATAGAAAATGTGGCAAAAGACCACCTTGGCTTAACCACGAGATCTTGCGTGACCTACAAAATAAAAAGGAATCATATAAAAAATGGAAACTAGGTCAGATTACAAAGGATGAATATCGGCAAATAACACAGGAATGCAGAGGCAAGATTAGAAAGGCAAAGGCACAAAATGAACTCAAACTAGCTATGGAAATAAAGGGAAACAAGAAGACTTTTTATCAATACATTAGAAGCAAGAGGAAGACCAAGGACAGGGTAGGCCCACTGCTCAGTAAAGAGGGGGAAACAGTAATGGGAGACTTGGAAATGGCAGAGATGCTTAATGACTTCTTTGTGACTTCTTTGAGAAGTCTGACTTCTTTGAGAAGTCTGAAGGAATGTCTAATATAGTGAATGCTTATGGGAAGAGGGTAGGTTTAGAAGATAAAATAAAAAAAGAGCAAGTAAAAAATCACTTAGAAAAGTTAGATGCCTGCAAGTCACCAGGGCCTGATGAAATGCATCCTAGAATACTCAAGGAGTTAATAGAAGAGGTATCTGAGCCTCTAGCTATTATCTTTGGGAAATCATGGGAGACGGGGGAGATTCCAGAAGACTGGAAGGGGGCAAATATAGTGCCCATCTATAAAAAGGGAAATAAAAACAACCCAGGAAACTACAGACCAGTTAGTTTAACTTCTGTGCCAGGGAAGATAATGGAGCAGGTAATTAAAGAAATCATCTGCAAACTCTTGGAAGGTGGTAAGGTGACAGGGAATAGCCAGCATGGATTTGTAAAGAACAAATCATGTCAAACTAATCTGATAGCGTTCTTGGATAGGATAACGAGCCTTGTGGATAAGGGAGAAGCAGTGGATGTGATATACCTAGACTTTAGTAAGGCATTTGATACGGTCTCGCATGATATTCTTATAGATAAACTAGGAAAGTACAATTTAGATGGGGCTATTATAAGGTGGGTGCATAACTGGCTGGATAACCGTACTCAGAGAGTAGTTATTAATGGCTCCCAATCCTGCTGGAAAGGTATAACAAGTGGAGTTCCGCAGGGGTCTGTTTTGGGACCGGTTCTGTTCAATATCTTCATCAACGATTTAGATGTTGGCATAGAAAGTACGCTTATTAAGATTGCAGACGATACCAAACTGGGAGGGATTGCAACTGCTTTGGAGGACAGGGTCAAAATTCAAAATGATCTGGACAAATTGGAGAAATGGTCTGAGGTAAACAGGATGAAGTTCAATAAAGATAAATGCAAAGTGCTCCACTTAGGAAGGAAGAATCAGTTTCATACATACAGAATGGGAAAAGACTGTCTAGGAAGGAGTATGGCAGAAGAGATCTAGGGGTCATAGTGGACCACAAGCTTAATATGAGTCAACAGTGTGATACTGTTGCAAAAAAAGCAAACGTGATTCTGGGATGCATTAACAGGTGTGCTGTAAATAAGACACGAGAAGTCATTCTTCCGCTTTACTCTGCGCTGGTCAGGCCTCAGCTGGAGTATTGTGTCCAGTTCTGGGCACCGCATTACAAGAAAGATGTGGAGAAATTGGAGAGGGTCCAGAGAAGAGCAACAAGAATGATTAAAGGTCTTGAGAACATGACTTATGAAGGAAGGCTGAAGGAATTGGGTTTGTTTAGTTTGGAAAAGAGAAGACTGAGAGGGGACATGATAGCAGTTTTCAGGTATCTAAAAGGGTGTCATTAGGAGGAGGGAGAAAACTTGTTCACCTTAGCCTCCAATGATAGAACAAGAAGCAATGGGCTTAAACTGCAGCAAGGGAGATTTAGGTTGGACATTAGGAAAAAGTTCCTAACTGTCAGGGTAGTTAAACACTGGAATAGATTGCCTAGAGAAGTTGTGGAATCTCCATCTCTGGAGGTATTTAAGAGTAGGTTAGATAAATGTCTATTAGGGATGGTCTAGACAATATTTGGTCCTGCCATGAGGGCAGGGGACTGGACTCGATGACCTCTCGAGGTCCCTTCCAGTCCTGGAGTCTATGAGTCTATGGGTCTGTTGGAGTTACATACACTCCCGGAATCTCATATACCAGCTCACTCTTCTTTGAAATAAGAATTTGGCTGTACGGTGATAATTTGATTACAGCAAATTCAGATAAGCACCTACAATAGAACAAACTTGGTCATAATCATTCTGTTAGAACTTTTTTTACCAGCAAAACCACTTTGTAAATTGTGACTTAAGTCTTGCAGGTGAGTCTTACAATAAATTGAGAATTAATATTAGACAGTTTCACCCCATGGAGTGGAGATTGTGAAGATGAATGTGATCAAACTCCCTGAGAGTTTATATCTGGAATGTCTTGTAGGGACTGTATTTATGAACTGATTAAATCCCTCTAACATATACATTAAAATGATTTTATGTATATCATATTTATGAATGCTGTTTCTCCTGCCTCACTCTTAGCAATAAGTCTGGTTTTCTTGACATGTTACATAGATTTTAAAAAAATGAATTGAATGCTTTATTATTTTTTCCTTGTAATACTCTATATGTTTCTCTTGCATTCAGGGAATATTAAAAATGAGCAACACACAAAGCACTTTTACTTGATAATAGGAGTCCAGAGAAGTGACATAAAATACCTACTTACACTTTATTAGCCTACTCACAAAAAAAGACACTCAAAACACATAGCATGTCATTTTACTAACCAGTCAGAACCTACCATCTAACTGCCCATATTTATCAACTAGTTATGGTCTGATGAGCAGTTGTTTTAAACACAATGTTCAAATATTGTATTAGATTTAGGAGCTCCATTAGAAGCACTTGATGGAGCTTTTAGATGTTGGGCCCCTTTTATTTTTATTAGAAAATAGCTGGATATTTTCAACAGAAATGAAAAGCAGAATGAATCCAGCCCCCTGAAATGCTGGCAGTCATGTCAACAGGCAAAGAAGGGAGTTTCAGGAGCCATAATTTTTTTTTTTTCCCCCAATTTGTATTACTTTACTACCTCGGAATCCTAGTTATGGACCAGAACCCCACTGTTCTAGAGAATGTGCAAGAGCCAGAAATACTATTTCAGTGGGACAGGACTTTCAAAACATAAGGACAGGGGGTGCTGCTGAGCTCTTTTGAAAAACTAGCCTCTTATTTTGGTGCCTAAATGGGATACGAGCCTTTTTTGAAAATCTGGCTCACAGTTCTTTCAAATGCTGATCACTGCTTCCAGTGTAGTTATAATACAAAACATGACTCAAAAGCAGTCCAGTAGCTTGTGGTTAAAACAATGGGGCAGGGAGAAAAAGCATTCTTCCCACTGAGATTTGAACACCCATAGTTAAGAATGCTTAGCAGGGAGGTTGGTTTAAAAGAAAAGCACCGGGTTTCAACTCCAGCACGGCTGCTGTGCTCCAGAGGTGAGCTGGCTGCTTTCACTGAAGACACTAATTTGGGAGCATTTAAAAGTGAAAGTAAAACTACAGATCCTGGCCTCCTCGAAAGTTCTGCTGAGCTGGATGGTTAGGTGGTGTAGCTTGCATTTATTATATTCAGCAGGAATAGAAATAACCTACAGGCTTGTAATGTGTAAGACATTGGCTTCAACACTTAGCATAATAAGCATAAAGCTTGAGGCCTATGAACTTTGGCACAGAAAAATGGCCCAATGGAAAACACCAAGTATTAGGGAGCTGTAAAGAGAGTGTTTAAGGGGTATTTCCAAACTCAGGAACATGAGTCCAACCACAAGAGTGTCATGGAAATGAAATGAGAACAGGTTTGTGAGCTACATCTGCAGAAGAGAGCCACAGCAACAAATTGACATATATGATAATAAGTTGAGATCATTGATATACTAGCCTATAAGAGAGGGACACTCTAACATTAGTAAAGTGATGAAATACAAATAAGGGAAAGGGGAAAAACCCCTACTGAATATGCATCAGACATAGTAGTGTCAGTGTAACATATTATAAAAGTGGCATCCCAGTCTATGGACAGTGAGAGAAAGATGTAGCCCTGGGAAGGTACCAGAATGATAGCCACTGGTCATGAAGGGGAAAGTCATCATGAAGAGAAAGATGATTGCTACATTTCAGATTGTTCTGCAAGAGATGGCATGAGTATATGGATTTTCAGATGTACATTCTGTAGTAGCTCTATATACCTTACTGACTTGCAGTGTTTGAGACTCTGCTAAATGTATTAATAAACTATCTGTAAACACAGAAGAGTTCTTGCAGTCAGAGTGTTGCAGCTGTGAACATTGGGGTTCCCAACTATATGATAATTTGAATAATACAGGGCTTGATCTTGGGACAAGAACCTGTCAACCCTCAAAGTTATAAAAGGGAATTCTTAAGTAACCATTATAATTAATACATAATCTATATATTAGGCTACAGTCACAGGACATACGAGATGTGGAAACTAAAAATGCGGGTCATTTAAAAAAAATTGAAAATAGTCAAAAGGAAGATTTACTTTTATTTTTTACTGAATTTAATGTAAGAACTAGAGCAATATTGCCAACAACATATTGTTTTTCTATAACAAATTACTGCAGAATTACTTTTCTTTCTTGTAAAATATTTTCAAAGAGACACTTTATAATCACAAACACAGAATGTGAGTTATGTAAAACTCACACCTTATGAATTTAGCAGCACTTGATATTCTGGTTCACACTTACCAACACACAAGATGTGAGTGATTACAACAAAGCTCCCAGCCTCACTTATCTAATTGCTCAATATGGGGTCCTACTAGTAGTCCAGATATAATTTAAATTCTCTTACACTTTAGCAGAAGTCTATTTAGCCTGGTAAATGGTCAGTTTTAGAGTTAATAGGTTTTTATTTCAAATTCTGTTTCATCTATATTTTTAATTCAAAATGTATTTGCATCAGAGGAAAAATCCTTTATTTTAGTCTCTAAGTGTCAGTCTCTGATTTTAACACATCTTTATCAGCCAAAATTATTGTTCACTTAACAAAAAATTAAACACTATTTTAATGAAAAAAAAGCAAAACAGCCATAACCCCTAGCATCTTCTCGACTCCTGATTGAATGAATATTTAGATGACTTTTGCCAAATAATGGCCAGATCCTCAGCTAGCCTGCCAATTAATAAAGTTCTGCCATCACACACGTGTTTGTGAATGTATGGATCCTTTCCTGGCCTGCAAATAGTATTAACTGCAGCCAAAACTTGGCTATTCTAATCAAGAGAGTGGACACTGCACATTTTTTTCTTAGCTAAATGCTAGTCTGTGCATGTCCTCGTCATCCTTTCATCTCAGTTAAAAAATCCAATCATTGATTACAGCATGAAACCCCTCAGCCTGTCCATATATTTACCATGCAAGGGCTAGAGTCTAAAGACAGCTGGTCATTGGACCACACGTAAGGATTATGTTGTTGACCAAGAATTTAGAAGATTAGACCTGAAACTTGTACATACTTTCCTAATAGATAATCATGATCTCCAAATCTACAGAAGTCAGGATACTGTATACTGCATCATCATATGTCTATACCCAGTGCCCCAGATAGAGAGCTGCTGTATAATACATTTATGAATACTGTATAACTATACTGGGTTAATGCAAAGTTATTATACATTTATATTGCTTTAATTCAATGAGAGCTCCCAATAAGAACACCCCAGCACAAACGTGAAAGACAACAAGTAAGCTACTAGTTTTAAGGATCCTACATCCAGTCTCCAGCAAAGTTGCTGGAATTGTTTTGCCAATGCTGAGAGATAACAGATCAAAGAGCTAAAAACAGTTTAAAAGTTACCTGCTCCTGTGTGGGGAAGTGATCACAAGACTGAGAAGTATGTAAAGATAGCTTCCTGAGACACTGCAAGACTTGTAAAGTCTGGTGACAGTCTGTTTCCATAACCCACAAACCAGTACATCCCCTTTGCTTCAGGGAGTGTACTGGTTTGTGGGTTAAGGGAACAGACTGTCACCCAGACTTTACAGGTCTTGCAATGTCTCGGGAAGGTTAGATATACCTGGTTCTCCAGGTGGAAGATGGATAGACGCTTAGTAAGCTAAACATGCATATAGTCTGTTTACTGTCTTTTTTCTCTGGAATGCTTTAGTTCTAAGTAAACAGTGCTTTGCTTTAATGAGCCATCTGGCCACTGGATACCCTTGGTGTTAGCTCCCAGAGGGGTGCTGAATCTAAGTTTTACCTGCTGAAGTAATCATGGTTGCTACCAGGGAACTGTAGCTCACCTCTTGATTTGAGACTCGGAGAATCAAATGATCTCACCCAGAGAGAGGTGATGGCCTGAGACCTGTGAGAGTGTGCACCCAAAGAGACCATGAACAATCAGAGGTGCAGTTAGCTAAGTAACTGTGACATCAGGTCTTCCTGTTTATCAAGGCACCCCAGGCTGAGGAGTATTTTCTTGCAGAAGTAAATTATAAATTATGGTGGCAAAAATTTCAAAAGGAGAGATTTGTGTTGAATCTCACCCTAATAGATTAGGAGCCATATACTTAATTTAGCTACTGTAAACCAGTGCATCTCTGAAGTTATTGGAGCTATGCCAATTTTCACAGGTTCAAAATCTGACCCTTGGTGTTTATCCATAGATTTAACTTCTCCAAAAGTGTGCAACCTAGAAATATCTACATAAGATATTTTGAAAGATTACCAGTATTTCTTATATTCAGGAAGATATACGATGTATAAATGAAAGACTTAGAACAGAATACATAGAAATATATTTTCTGCTGGTATTTCCTACTCCTGCTTCCAGCCAGTGCAGAATGGCTAGGGGAAAAAAAAAGTGAACTAAACATTTTCAGTCTTCATAGATTCACAGCAGGTTCACTTTGAGTTCAAATGAAGGTTCAGATCAGCATTTTTTAACTGAACCCTTCAACTCATTCCTAGTGATAAAATACTACTTGTATGTTTAAAGACATTCATTATAAGTTGTCGTCCTTTCCTAGATGTGTCAAACAATCATTTCTGCCATCTGTACATAGTATAAGCATATATATTATTTCAATAGCATAAAAAGCTGCAATGATTGTACTTACTAACCTACAGTATAATGGAATCTCCCTGCAGTTTTCAGAATTAGTTTCCACAAATTATGTATAATTTTTAGTAAAGTTTGTCACATGCAATTAGTTGGTAAAACTACTGGCTTGCTACACAATTTTCTCTTCCTCTGTATCTTCTTTTTCACTAATGTGATGAGCCTCAAGGTAATAGCAATCCCAAGCAACTATGGGTCAGATTTCTATTGGTCCTTGCTTAAATGTGGAAGTGTGGGAGCTCACGAAGAGCCCAATCCCTCAAACCCATGCAATCCCATGGAATGTGAAAATGTCAGTCCCTACATTCTAAGGAGCATAGGGATTGCTCTCTGTAAACCCCTGAGCAAGCACATTGCTCTGAAGGCTACAGTGCTAGAAACGGCCCTTCTGTGAGTTGCAGGGGAAGTGTTCAGACTGCACGGTTCTTTCATAGAATCATAGAATATCAGGGTTGGAAGGGACCTCAGCAGGTCATCTAGTCCAACCCCCTGCTCAAAGCAGGACCAATTCCCAACTAAATCATCACAGACAAGGCTTTGTCAAACCTGACCTTAAAAGTCTCTAAGGAAGGAGATTCCACCACCTTCCTAGGTAACCCATTCTAGTGCTTCCTAATATCCAAACTAAAACTTCCCCACTGCAACTTGAGAACATTACTCCTTGTTCTGTCATCTGCTACCACTGAGAACAGTCTAGATCCATCCTCTTTGGAAACCCTTTCAAGTAGTTGAAAGCTGCTATCCAATCCCCCTCATTCTTCTCTTTTGCAGAATAAACAATCCCTGTTCCCTCAACTTCTCCTCATAAATGCTCCAACCCCCTACTCATTTTTGTTGCCCTCCGCTGGACTTTTTCCAATTTTTTCCACATCTATCTTGTAGCATGGGGCCCAAAACTGGACACAGTACTCCAGATTAGGCCTCACCAATGTCAAATAATGGGAATGATCATGTCCCTCGATCTGCTGGCAATGCCCCTACTTATACAGCCCAAAATGCCATTAGCCTTCTTGGCAACAAGGGCACCCTGTTGACTCATATCCAACTTCTCATTCACTGTAACCCCTAGTTTCTTTTCTGCAGAACTGCTGCCTAGCCATATGGTCCCTAGGCTGTAACAGTGCATGGGATTCTTCCTTTCTAAATGCAGGCCTCTGCACTTGTCCTTGCTGAACCTCTTTAGATTTCTTTTGGCCCAATCCTCTAATTTGTCTAGGTCCCTCCTATCCCTACCCTCCAGCATATCTACCACTCCTCCCAGTTTAGTGTCATCTGCAAACTTGCTGAGGGTGCAGCATGCCATCCTATAGATCATTAATGAAGATATTGAACAAAACTGGTTCCAGAACCGACGCTTGGGGCACTGCGCTTGATACTGGCTGCCAACTAGACATGGAGCCATTGATCACTACCCGTTGAGCCCAACAATCTAGCCAGCTTTCTATCCACCTTATAATCCATTCATCCAGCCCATACTTCTTTAACTTGCTGGCAAGAATACTGTGGGAGACCATATCATAAGCTTTGCTAAAGTCAAGGAATAACATATCCATTGCTTTTCCCTCATCCACAGAGCCCGTTATCTCGTCTTAGAAGGCAATTAGGTTAGTCAGGCATGACTTGCCCTTGGTGAATCCATGTTGACTGTTTTTGATCACCTTCTTCTCCTCTAAGTGCTTCAGAATTGATTCTTTCAGGATCTGCCCCATGATTTTTCCAGTGACTGAAGTGAGGCTGATTGGCCTATAGTTCCCCGGATCCTCCTTCTTCCCTTTTTTTAAAGATGGGCACTACATTATCCTTTTTCCAGTCATCCGGGACCTCCCCCAATTGCAATGAGTTTTCAAAGATAATGGCCAATGGCTATCCAATCACATCCATCAACTCCTTTGGCACCCTTGGATGAAGTGCATCCGGCCCCATGGACTTGTGCTCGTCCAGCTTTTCTAAATAGTTCTGAGCCACTTCATTCCCCACAGAGAGCTGGTCACCTCCTCCTCATGCTGTGCTGTCCAGTTCCGTAGTCTGGGAGCTGATCTTGTTCGTGAAGACAGAGGCAAAGAAAGCATTGAGTACATTAGCTTTTTTCCACATCCTCTGTCACTAGGTTGCCTCCTTCATTTATTAAGGGGCCCACACTTTCCTTGACTTTCTTCTTGTTGCTAACATACCTGAAGAAACCCTTCTTGTTACTCTTAACATCTCTTGCCAGCTGCAATTCCAAGAGTGATTTGGACTTCCTGATTTCACTCCTGCATGTCTGAGCAATATATTTATACTCATCCCTGGTCATTTGTCCAATCTTCCACTTCTTGTAAGCTTCTTTTTTGTCTTTAAGATCAGCAAGGATTTTACTGTTAAGCCAAGCTGATAGCCTGCCATATTCACTATTCTTTCTACACATCAGGATGGTTTGTTCCTGCAACCTCAATAAGGATTTTTTAAAATACAGCCAGCTCTCCTGGTCTTCTTTCCCCCTCATGTTATTCTCCAAGGGGATCCTGCCCATCAGTTCTCTGAGGGAGTCAAAGTCTGCTTTTCTGAAATCCAGGGTCTGTATTTTGCTGCTTTTCTTTCTTCCTTGTGTCAGGATCCTGAATTCAACAATCTCATGGTCACTATCTCCCAGGTTCCCATCCACTTTTGCTTCCCCTAATAATTCTTCCCTGTTTGTGAGCAACAGGTCAAGAAGAGCTCTGCCCCTAGTTGGTTCCTCTAGCTCTTGCACCAGGAAATTGTCCGCTACACTTTCCAAAAGCTTCCTGGTTTGTTTTTAGGATGATGCAGTTTGATCCCTATTATACAACCAGCTTGACACAGAGTGAGATAGGAAAGAAACGTAGCCTTGTCCCCACTCTGTCCTCCTTGGGACAATATGGTCCTTAAAGGGTGCACTGAGGAATCAGATCCTATGGTCCCAGAACATCTATTTATAGATGAAATAATGATATGGTAGTCCTAACAAACATATCAGGAATGCTTAAGTTCATACATTAACTACAGAACAAGGTACACATTTTTACTGAACAACATTAAGTTATATCCTCAGTATTGATATAACTCTGATGGACACGGGGCTGCTCTGTAATAATTTCTGAATATTGTATGTAAGTAGGCTATTGGGATGTTCACTGTATGAATATATTGGTTTAAGTAAACAACAGTCTGTAAGGAAAAAAGTAGGAATAATGACTTGAGATAAGCCACCCCACAGTCAACACTTAAAGGTTATTAAAAGAAAATGCCTGAACTGTGAAAATTCGACCTTCTGACCCCAGCCAACTTACAGAATCATTTTTTTAACAAGCAGGGCCAAAAAGCCCAGCAACTGAGAAGAGAAAAGTAGTCTGGTTGGATAAAAAGTGACTCTATCCCTTCTCCAGTGTGGCTGGTGTAGGGGAGCTGCTAAAACTGACATCCAGCATCCTCTGGAAGAAGCAAGGCCTGCCTAGTCCACTATTGCAGGATGGCTGGACTTTTGGGAAAATAGAAATGCATGTAAACTCTTGTTTTAAAATCCTTCTCTCAATGCTTTACTCCTACTGTTAAAAGTAAACAATATGTTGGTTTAAGAAGGCTATTGGGTCACTATATTCACTACTGATCCCAGCCTCCCAAAGAGAAGCATAGTAGATCTGCTGGGGGAGGCACATTTGATTCATGGGGATCTATAGCTCAGAATCTGGTCTATGAGTGGAAGAATCATGAGATTCCACCCCAGGTAAATGCACAAGGCCTGACATTGAGAAGGTGCACTCAGAGAGAGGACGGAAGTGCATCTAGCTCAATATTTGAGCCATAACTAACATATACCAACATATAATTAGATGCAGGCTGAATGATGGCATTTAAATCCATAAAATGGCAGTTGTGGTTTCCTTTGCATGTAGAAATATGATTTGAAATGTAAAATAACCACAACTGGCACATGAATTATTGATTGCAGTGCATTGTAGGCAGGCCTTCAACTAAATGCAAAATTAAACATTTATTGCAATCAATAAGTCATGTGCCATTTGTGGTTATTTTCTACGTCAAGTCATATTTCCACATATCCATGTCAGATTATAGCGCTTGAGTGTTTTGCTTGTTGTACCTTTTAATTTCATCAGTGATGAGTTAGAAGTTGTTTGTTAGTCTTACCTTGATGTAATAGTAGGAAAAAAACACACCTGTTTCACTCAAAGAAATTAAACAAAATGAAGGAACCTGTTGTATTTGCTAGTCGCTAACCAGCTCTGGCAGGTACATTATCTATGGCTTTGCTAATGAAATTTGTTCTCAAGCATGTTACACTAAGTAAACAAATTGCATTCCTGGTAAGAAATCCTCATTACTTGTTGACTGTGCAAGTTGGACACCAGGGGCCTGACTCAAAGCCCATAGAAATCAATGGAAAAACTCTTCTTAACTTCAGTGGGCTTTGGATTAGGTTATAGTTCCATAATTTGGAAAATAAAATCCACTTTTGAAAACTATAGTTTTTGAATCGTTTAGTGTATGGCACATTCAGGTTATTTCAACATGGGGATGGGGGGCAGTTTTCCTGAGGACAATCTTTTAGTTTAGTATCCTATTATAAAGATTATTTATTGGAATTGTAAATGTTTTTCACCTGCCTCAAGAAATGAAATACATATGATTTATTAATATCAAATTGCAGCCTAAGAAAAAAAAAGTGAAAAGGAAACTGATTCTTTTCCACAATGACAGCATATCATTCTAAGGAGGGAAGTTACTGTTTGAAGTTAATTTAGATCACATCAATCTGTATTACTTGACCTTTCCAGAATAAACAGAACCAAAAAGTGACTACACAAAAAAGTCAATCTTAAAGCCAATTACACTAATGGAATCTGATGTGTAATTGTGTGTTTATTATTAAAAACACACAAATGCACACATACACAAGGATAAGGCTGAAGGGCATTTAAAGACAGGAGATGTCTAATTGTAGCATATCCAGTAATGAAATCACAGACAGCCTAGTAGCTGATTAAGGTTAATTTGAATCACATCAATGTGAATTAACTTGGCCTTTGCAGAATGAACAACACCTTTGTGCCAACATGATCAATTAGTCCCCTTAACTTAATATGTCTGCCTGGAAAGGTTAGATTGATTAGTTATCAAGATAACCATTTGGAGATTAATATCCCAGACTTCTATGCTTTCTTCAGAACACCCTACAAAAAATCTTTAAAAAGCCCAGTACATTTTAGTAATTTAGCTAATGGGCACCAAAAGTCAGGTTTAACCTAACACGTGGATGGAAGGATTGGAGAATGAACATGGAACTAATTGCAATTTTGTGGACATCTGCAAAAATTGCATCTATTGGGACAGATTCTCTACTTATTTACTGCCATTCAGTCAGCATAGAGGGGGCAAACTTTAAAATCCAATGTGCTTCAGAGAATTCCTCTGACATCAGGGAACACTGTGGAGAACAAGTGTGATGGATCCAAATCTGTGCCTTTGACTTCCTTGACCATCTTGCTCCAATGTGGCAAGGTATTGAGAGCTGAAGGCTGTTTCAGGGATAGGGAGGAGGCATGGCAGAGCCCCACTAAACAACTCTACCTCAGTGGTTTTGTGAATCAAGCATGCCCCGGCCCCAGCCAACATAATGTGACACAAATCTGACACAAATTCACAAGTAGACCAACACTACATTTTTCAGCGAATAAGCTATTCATCCAAAAAAATCTGCCCAGCTCTAGCCAGTGACAAACAAAGGAAGAACTTGGATCCAACTGAGACTATGGTTGCTTCTGTTAAAACATAGTTTATCCTTCAGCAATCCTCTCAGAGTTTCTGAGCTCTAGTGCTGGAGCATCTGCAGATAGAAACACACACCTATGTGACATTGGTAGAGTACATGACAGTTTGTTATTTGTAGTAAGACTTGCCCATATCCTGCAGCTGAACTCCACTTGGTGAAGCTCGGGGAGCAGGTTTGGGGGGGTAATCTGGCAAATAGGATGACTAGATGTCCTGATTTTACAGAGAGAGTCCTGATTTTTTGGGGGCTTTGTTTTGTGCCTATTACCCCTTTACCCAATTTTTCATACTTGCTGTCTGGTCATCCTAGTGGCAAAGGATAAAGTGGCTTCAAGTCTTGTTTTTGCTCTCCTGATCTCCAGGGTAGCAAAAGGTCAGGTAAAACCTGGTGTAGCTATTGTAATTATTCATGGGCTCTATATATTTGAGGATTCCCCATAACAGAAGAATCCTCAGTTGCCTCTTTAGGACAAACTTTTATGGACCATTTGCAGCACCAAAATGCTTGAACAGGGGTCTTAGTGGAGTAGGGGAGCGGGCTTAATCTGGCCCATTTGTATTTTTGTGAAAATTCTCTGCCTTTCTTAGATGATGATTCTCATTATCTATTTAGTTTGTTTTCCTACTCTGCTTGACACTTTCTCTTGTATACCCAGAGGACCTCCTCATCACATACTTCGTTCCCGGCACTAATTCAGGATGGGCATTTACAATAAGGAGTTAATCCTGGGACACAAGATTCACACAAGCAGTTTCAGTGAAATCATCCTGAGATGACTCATCTCAGTCATGGCTGGCAGAATCAGGCTTTAATTCTGTCAGGGTTCTATCTAGCCTAAATATCTTGACTGATCCCATGAGCTGGGCAGCCATGGAATGGTCCTTGGTAATGGCTTCATACAGCATTGCATGGATACTCCCGGGCCAAGTCTATTGTGGTATATAGAGCTCCAAATTAGGGAGCAGTAAAATCAAAGGATTTGTGACCACTTTCAAATGTCTTCACCTACTGCTAATTTCTTTCTCCCCCTTTTTTTTTTTAATTTTGATGATGCAAAGTTGCTTACCATATAATCTTTTGCTGCCATAGGTGGTGAGAGTAGGGAGACCACATGTCCCAATTTTATAGGGACAGTATCTATACAGGTTTCAGAGTAGCAGCCGTGTTAGTCTGTATCCGCAAAAAGAACAGAAGTACTTGTGGCACCTTTCGTGGGCTGTAGCTTATGCTCAAATACATTTGTTAGTCTCTAAGGTTCTTTTTTCTTATATAAGCGCCTATAACCCCCTCCCCCATCCCGATTTTTTACACTTGCTATCTGGTCATCCTAGGTGAGAGGAATATAAGATGGAAAATCATTTACACTTAAAGCTCAGAGAAATATGGTATATAGAAGGTAAAGATTATTGCCAGCTAGGAATATTTAGACTAATGCTTTTTCATTGGAAAATGCCAATTTGATTAAACCAAAACTCCCCTCCCCAGAAAGGGTCAGTTTTTACCTAATTTCTCAAATCATTTTTTAAAAAGTGTTTTCAAATTGTTGAACCATTTCATTTTGACATTTGACATCCACTTTTCTAGTTTAAAATTTAAGCTAAAGAAAAATGGTCCAAATCAAAATAAAACATTTCAATTTATCCAAAGAGAGTTTGGTGTTTTGGGGTTTTTTGTTTATTTATTTTGTGGGGAAGAGGGTAAGAGGGCATTATTTTTAAGATTTTCGTGTTTTGAGATTTCAAATTTTTGTCCCAGTTCAGGACAGAAAAAAAAATGTTTTTGTGGGTTGGGCAAATTGTTTCCCATTCAGCTCTAGTAATGGTATGTGCAACTGACTGATTTATGTGTACACAGGTCTGACTAAGTACATTTATTATCATAGAGAGGAGGAATATCCCTGCAGAAATAGAGGAACTAATATGAAACTATTATTATCACAGTCATCTACTATGCATTTGTGCATATTTTGTAGGTCAGGGATTTCAAAATTCATCACAAGGTTGGCTACATGTGAGAAGAATATATCATGGAGCATCTCTCCTCGCATTCATGACTGTGTGTTCCACCTTCCCTCTCATTCTCATTCACATAACAACTTGTAACTACAACAATAGCTCACATGGAAGAATACTGTTTGGAAAGAATTTGTTTATTTAAGCTGATTTTTTGTGAATGGTATTTTATCCATTTAAAAAAAAAATAGTACTACAGTGACATTTAGAAGATCTGAGCAACAACTGGGCACCACGATGCTAGGTGCTGTATGAGGAAACAGTTGCTGACCCAAACAGCTTAGATTCTGACAAAGTTTTATCATTCAGTCCTTGTTTGCTTTCATTTCATCTTCCTTCCCAGACATCGACTCTTGTCTCTCAGCTAGAAACCAAGACAATAATCAATACCATTTGATCAGCTTGTTCTCCACAGAACAGCTGCAAGTGGTCCAAGGACCACTATTTGGGAATGTCTAGCACAGAGGCATTAACAGTATAATTACCTCATCATTGTCAATCACTCCTGTCATTTCTGAATGCTCTGAAACACCAATATCCCTCTCATAACTCTCAATCCATACTGTATTTAGAGTGGACAAAAATACATGTGACTTGTTAATATCATGGCATTTCCAGAATGGGCTGCATTAAATGGAAATATATTAAAATCACCTGACATAGCAATAGTCATACACACAAAAAATCACATTAACATAAACCAAAGATTAATGTGCAACAAACTGAGTCCGTTGATTCTTTCTTTATATGAAACATTGGCTGAGGCATAAAAGGAAGCATGTTTTGACTGATAATGGAACATCCTGGAGTGTGCTGGTTTGCATATTAATTGTTTAGAGAGAGAGAGAGAGAGAGAGAGATGACTTCAATATGAGTCAGTTCAGTCCTTAAAAAAGTTTACTCATAAAACTGGATTCTGTACTATAAAAAAAACAAAAAAATACTTTCTTTTTTGTGACTGAACTTTTAAGTACTATTTTCAGAGAAGCAAAAACAACATTCATAAAGATACTGAGCAAAAATGGTTTTGGACTGTCCTTTTGAGCCATTGTGAGCTGCACAAGCTAGAGCAGCCCCCAGGTTTGCACCAAAGCTGGAAAAAGGATCAAAGAGGTGTAACTGCCTCTCTCGATAACTCCCTGTTTCCTCTACCCCACACATGATCTGCTGCACTCAGATAGGAGATTAATAATGGTAGGGCAAGATTTTCTTGTATGTGATAATAGACAGATTTCCTTACCAAACTGTCACCAAACCAACAAGAGGTGGTACCATTTTATATTTGGTATTGGGGAGTACTAAGAACCTCATAGAAGAGCTAATGGTAGGGGACAACCTAGATTTGAGTAATAATAAGTTAATTCAGTTGAAACTAAATGGAAGGATAAATTAAAAAAATAGGTCTGCAAATAGGTTCCTTGATTTCAAAAGGGCAAACTTAAAATAATAACAACAACAACAACAACAAGGGAACTAGTTTGGGAACTGGACTAGACTAAAGAACTCAAGGATTAAGTTAAAGTTTCAGAAACTATCTGAAGTCTGCATCCCAAGCAAGGGTAAAAAAAAAATGTAGGTAAGGCTTGTAGAACAAGCTAGACGAACAAGCATCCCAAACAGGTGATTAGAAGAAAGAAGAAAGCAGAAAGCCTACAAGGAATGGAAAATGGGATGGATCAACAAGTAAAGCTACATCTTGGAGGTCAGAAAGTGTAGGGAAAAAAGTAAGAACCGCCAAAAGACAAGCAGAGTTGGACTTTGCAAGGGAAATTAATCCAAGCATAAAAGGTTCCGTAGCCATATAAATAAAAAGAAAGCAAGAAAAGAGATAGTGGGACTGCTAAACATTGAGGATGGGGCAGATATTAAAGATAATCTAGGCATGGCCCAACACTTAAACAAATACTTTGCCTCAGTTTTTAATATGGGAAAGGAGGCGCCTAGGGTAGTACTAGGGTGTTTAATGGAAATGATGATATGGAAGTAGAAATTACCACATCAGAGGTGAAAATCAAACTCAAACAGCTCAACAGAGGTGGGATTAAATGGCAGGGGAAGGTGGGGTGGATAATCTCTATCCAAGAATTTTAAAGGAAATAACACATGAAATTTCATGCCCAATAGCAAGAATTTTTAATGAATCTGTAAACTCAGGGCTCATACCCCATGACTAGAGAACTGCAAATATAGTACCTATTGTTAAGCAAGGGGAAAAAAACATGATCTGGGAAAACTATTGGCCTATTAGTTTGACTTCAATAGTATAAGGTCAACATTTTGAAAGATAAAGTAGTTAAAAGAAGAGGTAATCAGTAACTGGGGAAAATATAACATGATTTTACAAAGAGTAAATCATGCCAGACCAACCTGATCTCTTTCTTTGAGAAGATAACTGATTTTTAGACAAAAGAAATACAGTAGATCTATCCTACTTGGATTTCAGTAAGTTACTGATACAGTTCCACATGAGAACTTGTTAGTTTCATTATAGAAAATGAGGATTAATATGGGAATTGAAAGACAGATAAGGAATTGGTTAAAGAGGAGACTACAATGAGTCATACTGAAAGGTGAACTGTCAGGCTGGTGTGACTTTTCTACTGGAATTCCTCAGGTATCAGTCTTGGGACCAATCTCATTTAAAATGTTTGTTAATGACCTTGATACAAAGAGTGGGAGTGGACTAATCAAATTTGTGGATGACACAAAGTTGGAAGGTATTGCTAATATATAGGAGGACTGGAATATTATACTAGAAGATCTGGCCAATCTTGAAAACCAGGAGTAATAGAAATGGAATGAAATTTAACAGAAAAAAGTGCAAGGTCATGTACTTGAGGACTAACAACAAGAATTTTTGCTATAAGCTGGGGAATTGTCATTTGAAAATGACAGAGGAGAAAGGGTGTATTGGTTGTTCACAGGAGGACTATGATCCACCAATGTGTTGTGGTAGTGAAAAAGGTTAATGCACTCCTAAGATGCATCAGGTGAGGTATTTCCAGTAGATATAGGGAAGCATTAGTACCATTCTACAAGGTGAGACCTCATCTGGAATATTGTGTGCAGTTCTGGTCTCCCATATTTAAGAAAGATTAATTCAAACTGGAACAGGTAAAGAGAAAGGCTACTAGAAAATGATCAGAGAAATGGAAAACCTACTTTATTAGAAAATACTCAAAAAGCTTGGCTTGTTTATCCTAACCAAAAGAAGTTTGAGAGGAGATAAAATTTCTCTCTGTATATATATCAGAGGGAGAAGTCAGGGAGAGAAGTTACTTAAGTATCAATGTTGAAACAAGAACAAATGGATAAAAACTAGCGTTAAACAAGGTTAGCCTTGAAATTAGATGAATGTTTCTAACCATCAGCGGACTGAAGTTCTGGACCAGACTTCCAAGAGGAGCAGTGGGGGCAAAAAACCTAACTTGTCTTAAAACTGAACTTTATAAATTTATGGAGTTGATGGTATGATGAGACTACCTATGATGGCACATAGTTGATCTGCAACTGCCAGTAGTAAATATCCCCAAAGGTTGGTGATGGACCACTACATGAGGATGGCTGTCAATTACTATAGTGAATTCTTTCCCAGGTGTCTGCCTGTTGGATCTCACAAAAGTGCTTAGGGTCCAATTGACTACCATATTTTTGATTGCGAAGGAATTTTCTCCCAGGTCAGAGTGGCAGAGATCCTGATTTTTTTTCACCTTCTTCTGCAGCATGTAGCACAGGTTACTTGCAGGTTGAAATTAGCGTAAATGGTGGATTCTTTTGTAATTTGAAGTCTTCAAATTATTATTTGAGGACTTCAGTAACTCATCCAGATGTTATGGATCTATTACAGGAATGGGTGGGCAAGGTTCTGGAGCCTGCAATATGCAGGAGGTCAGATTAGATGATCCTGATGGTCCCTTCTGGCCTGAATATCTATGAGTATATGAGAGCACAGTAGTGAATTTAGCCAACAGATTGAGAGAGAGAGAGAGAGAGAGAGAGAGAGACTGTCAGGAAGAGATTGAGAACACTGGTGAGGGGATGCACTAAAAGAATAAAATCACTATGGTCTGTGGAAACCTCAAAGCTGGCCTTGAACACAGTTTAATCTAATGATGCCCCTTGAACATCAGATCCAGAACTCAGCTAATGCTTATCCCTCTCACACACCTGCACTAGCTCCATCATTACAGTATCATCCTCTTTCCTGTTTAAACTGAGTTGGTGCCATAGTTACTTCCAGAAATCTTTGAATTAAAAGAATATGTTATTGTCTCATTGCTTGCTTGTGCTTCTCTATCGATGCACAGTTGTTTTCTCTTGTCTTATACTTGGACTGTAAGCTCCTCAGAGCTGAGACTATCATTATGTTTTGTGTTTGTACAGTGCCTAGTGCCAGGTCTAGGATCTGGGTATAGCGTGGTGGTCACCTGCTCCTGCCCTGAAGGGCTTGAAATCAGTCCTGGGACAGGGATGAGGTGGGGAGAGGGCTGTGGCTAGGAAGAGCCACAAGCCTCAGCTGATGGGGGAACCAGCCACAGATGCAGCCACGCCCCAGTCAGGGCCCAGCTGGCCCTTATAAGAGCTCAGTGGGCCAGGTTCAGTCTCTCTCTGCCTGTAGAGAGGGAAGGACCTGGCTGCTTAGTTGTTCACAGGGTACCTAGAGTGGAGCAGGGCTGGGGGAAGGCTAGAGGAGCTGGGTAGCTCTGGCCTGGAAACCCCCCAGGCTGCAGGCCTTGTTAAAGGCCCAGAAGGGTACTGGGGTTGCAGAGGGCAGCCCCAGGGGTAGGCCAAGGCAGCAGGTCCAAACTCCCCTTGCCAACGATGAGTGGCCTTTACAGACTGCAGTCTTCTCTAGTGAACGGGGGCTAGATGGTGACTGGCAATAGTCAGTGGGGGTGGGGATAGGGGGTTGGGGGTTCCCCTGAGTGGGGAAACCCAGATGAGGGGTTGCTACAGTGGGCAGAACCCCTGGATAAAGGGCATTCAGGTCCAGAAGGGACACAGGGGCCAGCAGCAAGTAGGACACTGGCCTGCAGAAGGCGCTGCGGAGCTGGAAAAGGAGCTAATTCCCAGAAAACCAGCAGGAGGTGCCGCAGGAGTGAGTCTCACACTGCTACACTGGGCTATGTGTCAGGTAATTTTTTTTTATTATGATAGTGCCTAATATATTATAATATGCATAAGGAACATCATGTCAGAGATATGTTGCATTTTGGGTTTTGGTGTTACTGCTCACTAAAAGAAAGTATTTCCATTTCCATACTCACTATCCTTTGGTGCAGTGAATGTATAATAAAAAAGAATAAACATTGTTTTGCTGAATAATTCTATGGCAAAGGAAGCGGATATTTTATTATCCATAGGCAATTTGTTTCGGCCTGTAGATTGATTTTCCTCTATTTTATAATGTAAAGAAAATACCCTAAATCTCGTATTCCTGTGAGATTACAATATAATCTTTTCTGCATGAAGGAAGTAATATCGGTGAGGGGGGGAAGCAAACAGTCATGTGATATAGACAACATTACTTCTGATACTTTGCAGTGGTATTTTTAAGTATTTCTGAACCTCCTATGACCCACGTCTCCTTCCTCTTCACTGCTTGAATCAACAATTATACCATGTTGCTGAACTCCAAGGAAGTTTTCCAAACATCTGCATTAAGATTTGATGTGTCTGAATGCAGAAGAAGCCCATTGGTAATTGGTGCCCTGTTGAAACATAGTCATTCCAACTGATATGAGGATCATCATAATATTCCTATTAAGGCTATGTGATTTTCTTTCCATTTTCATAGATTAAAAAATGCTAATACATTATCTGTGGTGACATTGCAGACTCTGACGTTAGCTACAAAAATAAAAGTTTGTTTGTGTACATAGATAATATATGCAGGATCTCCCTTCTTCACTCATCAATTCTTCATGTGCCAAAAACTGCATGTAGTGGAGTTCTGTGATGCTGACTAATGGACTAGGAAGGCAAAGTCAGACTATATCTACTAAACCTTACATTCTCACAACGTTAAGGTGAACCCGGTATCTAATTAAAAGTGTTATGACTATATCTTCCAAATATAAAAGTTCGCCACACATTATCATTATGAGTCTTCACACAATCAGCAGCCTAGGAATCAAACCACAGCCCTTTAAAAACAGTAAACACAGATTTGTCTTTAGATTTTAAATCACACTGTGGAGAAGCACTTACAGTACATTAAGTTTGTGCTCAATTACTATTGGGATTCTTTTTGTGTTCACTTTATTTATTTATTTAGTACAACAGAATTCATTATGTGATAAATTAATTGCTGCAATTCTAACCTGAATGTAGTAGACACAGCAAACTGAAAATTACAGTGTTAAAATAAAGCAGTAGATAAATTATTTTATTTCACCAACTGTTTTGTTCTCAAAGACAAGAAATGGTGCTCTTCTTGCCGCTATTTGCCTCTTCAGCTTAGCACCCTCTCATCTTCTTTCCTGTAACTGACACTGCAATTTCACATCTGCTTTTCTTCTCCAACCCCTTCACCCATACTAGTGAACCCATCTTTTTCCACCTCCTGACCTCACTTACTCCATTCTTCCTCATCTCCTCAACATCTCACTGCCAGGTTCCTTCTCCTCGCAATACAAGTATTCACCTTCCCAAGCTTAAAAAAAAAGAAAAGGGAAAAAAAAAAACCCACCTCACCCTTGACTCCATCTGCCTCTTCTAACACTATCCCATCTCCCTTCACCTCTAAATGCACTGAAGGAGCAACCAGTGGTTGCTGATTTTGCATAATACCACACTGAAGGGAAGATTGCGTGCTATCGAATGTTTTTACACTGAAGCTTTCAGAAGTATTCTATTACTTCTGGGAATTATACAAGTAAATGATGCAAGGTGCCAGAACTTAGTCCTGAAAGATGTTGTTACAGGTAATTAAGCAGACTCTTCCTATAAGTAAGTTTAGTAGGAGACACTATATCCAAAAATACCCTACTTTTTATAGTTCCAAGTGAGGAAACAAAACAAAACCAATCCCCACACAAACAGGAACTTAACTTTCTGTACATGTACTTTGAACAATCAGGGCCTAGGCAACAACTGGCATTTTTCTATTTATTCTCCCTGACAGATTTTTTTTTTTAATAAATGACCATCAAAACACCTCCACCCATTAGAGTGAATGGTGTTTGTCTATACAGGTCTTCATATGCTATTTTTTAAACAGAGACCCTTATTAAAAAATATCTGTCTCTTCAGCAAGTGTAACACATTTTACATTAAAATGCCACTTGTACAAATTACTCTAAACAAATAAAATTGTGAACAAAAGTACATGCTTCTGTGATACTAAAGAGCAGGCAGGCGCCCCCTGTGGAGCTGGGATCTGACCAAGATTATTGAAGTATGGTGAATAAATTGAATTTGAAATGTAGCTGATGAAAATAGCACAATTTTATGTGGTGCTAGAATTTTTTCTTGTGTATATGTGGCAGTTTTGTTACATTAGAGTTTAGAAATTATTACTTTCTGCATCAAAAGTCAGAATGTTATGATGCTACATGATATATGAGGATACTGAGAACCAATGGACATAAATAAAGTAAAGGAAGGAAAATCCTGTCTCTTAAATTCAGCCACTTTCTGCTGATTCAGAACAAATCCAAACATCAGGTTCCATTTTGCTAAGAAATGCTTAAACTACACAATATAGTATAAAGAAAATATAGAACTGTCTGTTCCTAATTTAGTGCTAGAATAAAAAGGGTAACAAATGGGATTCAGAAATTTCTGAATGAAGCAATCTCCTCATCCCACTCACAAAAATATAAATTTAACACAATTTTATGGTTTGAAACTGGGTCTGCTCCTGGAAACCACTGAAATGCAGGAAATTAAAATATTAATTAAAGCATTAAAACAGAGATACAGTCTATTCTGATATAAATTTAGAAGAGCTATCTACCAACTGAAGAAATAAACTCTGAATTCTGAAAATTGAGACTAAAACCAACTCCTTGGTAAAACTATATTATCTCACTAAACAGATTACTTTTTATCCCATAGCATAATATATTTTGCACACAGTTGGCTGGGAAACTTTGTGAGTTTGGTTCCTCCAGCAATGTTATGTCCACACCGACTTTTGATGCCTGTAAGGTTTCTTTGTCATACTCTTTCGCAGGATGCCCTTTCATTTTGGCTGTCTTTAGTTCTCCTTTTTGCTTCTGTATTCATTAGTCACCTGTTAGAGGTGAGCAAGGGAATTTTAGACTAAATTACATGAAAAACTACAATTCTTTCTTTCTCCTGTTTTTTTCACTTATTCAGATTTCAACTCATTAGTTTTCATGTATATTTTACTATAGATGATGCAATCCTGCAATATTTAATAGACCCACTGATGCTAAATATACAGCTGGTTGAGAGTTTTCTTTTTCTTTTTTTTTTATAATTTTTTTAAAGAGCTTCGGTCTCATCGCCAATCTCTTTCTCTATTCTCAGTAGAGCTGACTGGAAGATGACAATTCCATTTTGTGGGCAGCTTTCAGAATTTGTTTTCTTTCCATAGTAAAGCAAAAATATAACTTTTCAAACATATGTGTGAGTAATTCAGAGCAGTTGTTCATCCTAGAGCAGGAACTTCAGCCACCTTCCAGGTTGTTATGGCACATGCCCCATGCAAATGGTAGAGAGCCTAATGAGCATTCCCTGCACTAAGGAAGCCCCAATTAGGTGCACCAGCAGAACATTCTCCACCTGGAGAGGTACAGCTTAAAAGGGTGAGGCTAGCCACAGCAAACAGGAGGACTTTCCCAGAGGGTAGAAAAGAGGACTGCTAGTAAACACCAGGAGCAAGGAGACCTGAATCTGAAACAGTTACTAGCCCTTCTTCTTCCTTCCTACCCCACATAGGTTTATAATCTGTCCCAATACAGGTGAGAGACCATGGGAGACTGCTGTTAGCTGGCGACCTGTGGCAAGATATGGGGAGTACGGGCAGGGACTAGAGGCAAGTATACTATAATTGGATTTCTTGAACCCTGCAAGCTGAGAGAGTCCCAGAGCTCAGGCTGCAGACTGAGACCAAATTTCTACACCACAATACAGGGTGCTCATCACAACTGACACGGGCCAGCCGCGCGTGTCTAACTCCAGTGTAAACATACCCGAAAAAACTATGGCTGAGCTTGTCCTGAAAGTCTGCCAACTACATAGGGCATCGATAGCCTGTCTCTCTCTTCATATCTTTGTCTCTCCCTGCCCCCAAACCGAGCTCCGCCCCCCACACTTCCCAAAGTAACTTTAGCAAAAACTGATATATCATTTCAGTTTTGTTGCAACCAAATATGTTGTCAAAAATGTTATGACCTGTTATACTTCTAAATGAGCATCTGTACCTCTCTCATTTAATATTTTTTAGTATCATTAACCATAACTGTCATTTATGACTGCCAATGCCTTTCATGCAGTTTTGTTGAATATTATATATGGATAATATGCAATACAAGGGCCAATGCCCCAAAACTGAAAACAATTCTGAGCGAAACAGAACTGGAGTGAATGTTTAACAACAAAAATGTGAGCAATAATTGGGAATTCTTTGAGACTGATTTATGCTTTATGAGGTACCACAATGCTCTTCAAATACTTCTTTGGTTAAAAAAAAACCCAAACATCCTGGCAAAAGAGAGGCAGTAAGGGCACCAATAAATTTATACATTTTATATAAAATTGAATAAAAATAGAAAAAATGGGGAAGTTGATAATGAAGACAAGCTGGCTTTTAGGAAATGCAAACGATTGATAAGGAAAGCTAAAGGTGTCAGTCAATGATCTATGGTCAATAGGCTCAAGGACAATAAAAAGAAACTCTTCAAATATATCAGGAAAATCCTAGCAATGGCACAGGTATGATACTAGACAAGGATGGGAAAATTATCTGCAGAAATGATAGACGTATTCAATAAACCAATTAGATATGAAACTTTATTGTGGAATGCAGTAACTCTGAAAAGAATTTAGTTGTCATGCTAGATAACCAAACAAACCATGAGCTCCCAGTGTAATTTTATGAAGAGGGTGAATGTGATCCATAGAAGTATAGGCAAGGGAGTACAGAATAGGAGTGCAGGGGTGGAATTGCCAAAGTGTGTTGTATTACTGAGACCATTAATGGAATAATATGATATCCATACTTCAAAACAAGGATGTTGAATAATTGGAAATAAATCAGAAAAAGAGTTGTAAGAATGATTCAATGTCTGGAAATATGTCTTACAGTGAGAAACTAAAAAAGCTCAATCTATGTAGTTTATGAAAGAAGTTAAGAGGTAACTTGATCCTGATCCACAAGCACCTACATGGGAAAGAGATTTCTGTTTAAACTACCATAAAAAACATAAGATCCAGTGCTTGGAATCTGAAGTGCCAGACTAGAAATATGGTGCTGATTTTTAAGTGATCGGAATTAACAACTGAACAAGGTAGAGTCTTTATTACTTGGCTTCATTAAATTAACACTGGATGTCTTTTTAAAGGCTATGCTATAACTTCAAGAGAAGTTGTGGGCTTGATGCATACATTATTGGTGATATTCTCTGGCCTATATTATGCAGGAGGTCAGATTGATCATTATGATAATCTACTTCTGGCCTTAGGAATCTATAGGAATATGCTGATGGAACACAATGCTCAAAATGTCCAAATCACCTTCTGATCTTGCAAGACTGAATCCACTGTGATTACATTTTAATGAAGCTCATACATTTATTCAAATACACATTTTTTTAAAAAATATTATTTTATGGATTTCTTATTTGGAGTGCAAGAGCTGGTTGCTTCCTTTATAGATGGTACTGCCAAAAAGCTAAACATAAAGATTATATAAAATACTACATTATTCCACAGATACATTTGAAATTATAATTGCCTGTGTTGTCATAAACAGATAGCTAAGGGTTAATGTCTCTTTCACCTGAAGCACCTGACCAGAGGACCAATCAGGAAACCGGATTTTTTCAACTTTGGGTGGAGGGAATTTTGTGTCTGAGGTCTTTGTCTGTCTGCCTGCTTTCTCTGAGCTTTGGAGAAGTAGTTTCTGCTTTCTAATCTTCTGTTTCTAAGTGTAAGGACAAAGAGATCAGATAGTAAGTTATATGGTTTCTTTTCTTTGGTATTTGCATGAATATAAGTGCTGGAGTGCTTTGATTTGTATTCTTTTTTAATAAGGCTGTTTATTCATATTTCTTTTAAGCAATTAACCCTGTATTTGTCACCTTAATACAGAGAGACCATTTGTATGTATTTTTCTTTCTTTTTTATATAAAGCTTTCTTTTTAAAACCTGTTAAAGTTTTCTTTACTGGGAAATTTCAGGGAAATTGAGTCTGTACTCACCAGGGAATTGGTGGGAGGAAGAAATCAGGGGGAGATCTGTGTGTGTTGGATTTGCTAGCCTGATTTTGCATTCCCTCTGGGTGAAGAGGAAAGTGCTTTTGTTTCCAGGACTGGGAACGGAGAGGGGGAGTCACTCTGTTTGGATTCACAGAGCTTGTGTCTGTGTATCTCTCCAGGAGCACCTGGAGAGGGGAAGGGAAAAAGGATTATTTCCCTTTGTTGTGAGACTCAAGGGATTTGGGTCTTGGGGTCCCCAGGGAAGGTTTTTCAGGGGGACCAGAGTGCCCCAAAACACTCTAATTTTTTGGGTGGTTGCAGCAAGTACCAGGTCCAAGCTGGTAACTAAGCTTGGAGGTTTTCATGCTAACCCCCATATTTTGGACGCTAAGGTCCAAATCTGGGACTAGAGTTATGACATGCGTTCTATAGCTAAAAGCATGTGAGAAAAGTCACAGCTTGCAAAAAACGGGAAGAACAAAATGTTAGAGGATAGATGATGCAGTCATAGAAATGAAGCCTCTCCACTCTCAAATTAAAACAAACAAAAAAACACTAAGTTCATAACAGAAAATTGTTAAGAGGACTTATAGCTAAAGTAATATTAGGTCTGTTATTATAAGAATAATTTGTCCTCAGTTTTGCCAACTGGACATAGCCACCTCTCAAATGTTAGCCACTTTACAAGTGGACATTAATAATCTATTACTAAATTACATCTATTTAACTCAGTCTGATATAGTCCTTCTAAATCTTGAATATCCTTGAATCATTGAGATACAGCATACGTCCAGTAAAATGTTCACAATCAATCTTACTAATAAACTATATGAAAAGTAAAAACAAAAAATGAACAACCCTAAATGGCTGAAGTGTTAAGACTGCTGACCTTTAAAATCACAATAAGCTGATTCAAAAAAGTTCAGGTTTCAGAGTGAGGTTAATATGGCTAGTTTGCCTACACGCTATATATTTTATGGTATACATTTTATAAAACAGTAATATATTAAATTTCCCATTTAATCAGAAAATAGAATAGAAAAGATACCATACATGCGCAAAGGACATTAAGGGGGGGAAGGATAGCTCAGTGGTTTGAGTATTAGCCTGCTAAACCTAGGGTTGTAATTTCAGTCCTTGAAGGAGTCACTTAGGGATCCAGGGCAAAATCAGCACTTGGTCCTGCTAGGGAAGGCAGAGGGCTAGACTCAATGACCCCTCCCTTCCAGTTCTAGGAGATAGGTATAGCTCCCATGTTGCAAAAGATAAACAGAAGCACTTTATGCTCTATTTAGGTTTCTATATAATATCCATCACTGCACTAAGCAAAGATCAGATTCTTACACTTCTATTCATTTTTGACCTTGTTCCTTAAGTACTCCCATTGAAGTCAAATATTCCTCAGCATGAGGAAAAATATCAGAATCTGGCTCAAAGAGTTCAATCAGCTCTACCGAAGTTTGATGAGACTCTTTCAAATCTGCTTATTTTTTAAAGATATTTCTCCAGTGTTCTTTCTCCTAATGCATAGGTGGAAATATTGCTCCTTATGGCACTCTGCAAGGGAACAGCAGATGAGCATTGGTGTTTTCTGAGATCAATAAGCAGATACATAATGTGTGACCAAGCAGAAATAAATGGAATTACAGTTAAATGTAAGATACGGATGTACTATCAACATGATCAAAGGTTGCAGTGCTGATTATAAGTATAATCATACAGCTATGAATGTGGTCATTTGTTTTACATCGAAGGAGAAGAGAACATCTCTCAGCATCAACTGACCCATCTCTGTCTGAAACCCAATTAAAATATCCAGACCACTGATAGAGGAGATTTCCTTCTGGATTTTGCTCCCCAAACAGCCCTCTCAGTGATCTTGTTCAAATACATAGGTTGGAAACAATGTGTTAATTTGCACATAGACTTGAAAATATAATGTGTGTTTCAGCAGAACTGGCTAGAACAGTGATTCTCCACCAGGGATATGTGCACCCCGGGGGTATGCAGAGGTCTTTCAGGGGATACATCAACTCATCTAGATATTTGCCTAGTTTTACAACAGGCCACATAAAAAGCACTAATGAAGTCAGTACAAATTACAATTTCATACAGACAATGACTACTTTATACTCTATATACCAGAGATTGGCAACCTTTGGAATGCGGCTCGCAAGGGTAAGCACCCTGGCAGGCCTGGACGGTTTTTTTACCTGCCACGTCTGCAGGTTCAGCTGATCACAGCTCCCATTGTCCGCATTTCACCGTCCCAGGCCAATGGGGACTGCAGAAAAATGAGAAAGTAAACATGTTTTCAGTAATAGTGTGCTGTGACACTTCAGTATTTTTTATAGAATATCAGGGCTGGAAGGGACCCCAGGAGATCATCTAGTCCAACCCCTTGTTCAAAGCAAGACCCATCCCCAGACAGATTTTTTACCTCAGTTCCCTAAATGGCCCCCTCAAGAACTGAACTCACAACCCTGGGTTTAGCAGGCCAATATGCAAACCACTGTTTCTGATTTGTAAGCAAGTAGTTTTCAAGTGAGGTGCAACTTGGGGGTAGGCAAGACAAATCAGACTCCTTCAAGGGATACAGTAGTCTGAAAAGGTTGAGAGCCTAGAGGATTTCATTTTCTGAAAGAGATTCTGATGATTTCAGTTACGATGGAGGAAGGTAGTCTTTGTTAGTGTTCACCAGCTATATATAGAATAGGAATTTATTTAATTGAAGGGTGGACTTCAATGATTATGAATCTGTGATTGGTCCACACTTGATAAAGACACCTAGGTTAGGAGGTTTTATGTTCTGGGTCTGTTTCTTTGATTCTAGTAGTCCTGACTGATTTTTTTTTCTCCTTTTTTTCCTGGAAAAGAAGAGGCTAATTTTTTGCACTTCGTAGGACCTGGGTAGAACAGTGCTTTCTTTGGTCGCTTAAATCGTTAATTCTAGTGCTTTAAATTAAATTAAAATCGCCTGGAAGGATGGTAATCTATAAGCAGAACAATCCCTCACTACAACCAATTTCTCCAAGCCATAAAAGTTTATTAAAAAGTCACCTTACATTTTGACAACTATTGACCACCATCTGAAACAGTTTACACTGTCTCCAGAACAGCTTTGTCATAGAATTTTTGTTTTCTTAATAACAATCTTTTCTAAACATTGGGTCTCATCATCCCCTCTGACGTTTATCATGCTTGAAAGCTCTCAAGTTATACTCAACATCAGATATGGGAATAATGTCAGGCTCCAGATGAGTTATTTCCAGTGTGCATATGATGCTAAAAGAACTGGTGAACACATTAAAGTGTGTCATAGGACATCTGGGGCCTACCTGGGAGGAACACAGCCACATTACACTTCCCTGTGAAAAAGAGGCATAAAGAAGAGTGGAATGTAAAGCAAATCCAACATGTTGAAAATATTTTCACTGTCCTTATTGATCAACACAGAGCCTAATCTGAAAAGTGGAACCGTGTCCAGATCCTCATAGGAGGGTAAACCAGTATACGCTAATTTACATAGTTTGCAAATCTTTTAAAAACCCGGCCCCAAAGTTTTTATTTATTATTATTGTTTATTTTGAGTGTAATAGCATTAACATTTAAAAAATCAAAAATAGAAACAAAAAACAGTATATACACTCCAGATTCCTTTTGCAAAGGCCCTGACCTCAAAGGGATTTTAATCACAATTTCACTCTTTTGCCATGAGTGTTTTTTAAAAACTCAGATGAATCAATTTCAAAGTGTCTTCAAAATGCATTGCTCTTATACATATATAGCAAGTCATTTTGGTTGTGCTTTGGAAATCAGGACCTTAAAATGTATTGCTTGTAATACTTTAGTTTAATGGGCTGTCAACTGCCCAGGCAGCTCCAGTACAAAGCCAGACATGTCTTTAATCTTCAAGGAAAATGAAAAGTAAAGTGAATAAATTCAGTTATTAGCTAGGAGGTACAAAACAAGTACCTCAAAAATAAACAGTACCATTTTTTCATTCTCAGATTAAATGCCAGGAATTAAGCTGTCCGTCCATGTATTAAAAATATTTACATATTTTTAAAGGAGAGAGAATTTTCCTGCCCACATATCAGACATCAAGCACTCATACTCCCACACTTAAAATTTTCTGTTGAAACCACATTATCTGAAATCACTATTTTTCCTAATATTCTCCTTTGTTTTATGTTTGTGTTTATTTTATATCTGCTTCTTTTTCACAACATAAAACTGATCTATACACACATGTAGCCTGGCCCAGGCCCCACAAATCTTTATAGTTTCTCAGAGTAATGAGACTGTATGTGACCCTGAACTTTTAGAAGATTTAATAAGGGAGACTGTTGTGATGCCCATTCTTAAAATTCCACACTAAAAACAATCCTCTCTCTTTTTTTTTATATATATATTACTTCAAACAGTTTTTCATGCTTGCATTATGAATCTCTGACCTTCAGTTATACATTTCTAGGCCAGTTAGTAGCCCATAGTGTGTACCAGTAAATTGATTGCTATTGCATTTAATAAAATAGTAGGACCTCCCTACTCCCCGCAACAGAGTGCAAAATACTGAAAAAATATATAGCATAGTAACTAGAGCAACTCTTACTATTGGACTCCAAAGAAATATTGCTATATTTTGCTCCCTTCCACACCAAACCTGTCATCATTGTCTTGTGAAACAATCATCATAATGTTACTGGTTAAGTACTTCGCCCGCCAGCTCATCTTTTTCACTTTCGTTAGCAATGCTTTAGCTGGAAATGAAATCAGTTACAGAAGAGGAAAGGTCAGACTTTCACAATCTTGACATATTCCAGGAGCAATTGTACCTGTTAATGCTGGAGAATTATTTTGGCCACTTTCTCATCCAGCTAGACTGCCCCATTTTAAAGACTCCCAAGAGACTGGCCTAAGGAACAGCTGGCCCTGAACACTGGGTATCTAAGGCAATAACTATGATGGATGACTCTAGTTTCATGCCCAGATTGCTTAAGCAGACACGAAGAAAATAAAATGCTCGTCTTTCTCTTCCCTCCCTCTTTTAACCTATTTCTACTATGCAAACTTTAATTTGCCCTTTCATTACATTCTTTGCTTAGAAACAGTTTAAATGTTTCCACTTTTTTTCTTTAGTCTCAGACTTCACTTTTGTATTATTATGGGGGAAGGTAAGTAGTAAATAAGTAAAATACAAAAATAGAAAACTGTAAAAGGAAACAGAACACTAAATGCTTTTATTATAGAAATAAATTCTTTGAGCAAATATTTGATGCACCATGCAATCCTAGGGACAGCATCCTTCTGTTTGGATGGGGTTTAGGGTGGAAAACCAGCAGATGAATTGTCTGACATGGAAGCTGAGGATGATTTTGTGTAGGAAATAGGAATCATATGTGGTTGAAGGAATGCCTTATGTTTGAAGACAGTAGCATCAGCCATCAAAGCCCCTAATTCACCAACTCTTCAAGCAGAGGTAACTGCCACAAGAAAGGCAGTTTTACTGTAAAGGTTTATAAATGAACAAGTAGCTTGTGGCTCAAAGGAGGATTCATCAGAGACTAAAGAATTAGGTTCAAATCTGTCATGGGGGAGTGCTCTGACATATTGAAAAAGGTTCAATAATCCTTTGATGAATTTGGAAGATGGCGGATGAGCAAATACCAGGAAACCTGCCACTGATGGCCTCTCAGTAGACTTTACTGGAGTTCAAAAAGAGATCTCCTTTCTTTAGAGTGAAAAGGTAGTCTAGAACCTATAATATGGGAGAGTAGGAAGGAGATAAAGAGTGATGGTAAGTGCACCAGTGATGAAAACTTTTCCATTTCTGGAGGTAAATTTTCCTGGTGGATTCCTTTCTGCTGTTCAGTAGGACTTCTTGAACTTCTCTACAGCAAAGAGTCATTTAGGTACCAAACCTTGAGATGGATGGAGTTTAGTTTGGGATGACAAATATTCCCTGAGTCCTGAGTGAGAAGAGTTGGCATCAGTGAGAGGTTGATGCCTGGCCAGAAGGAGAGGTGAAGCAGATAAGACAACTGTACTTGTCTCATCCAGGTTGGGACAATCAAGGTTATCAGGTTTTGCCCCATGTGATTTGTTTAGAACCCTGAGGCTTAACAGTGCTAGAGAGAAACCATAGAAGAGGCTATTCAACCAGGAGAGGAGAAAATCATCCATCAGAGAATGACAACTGAGACTTGCCATCAGGCAGAATTTTACACATTTTCATTTGGCAGCAGTGATGAAAAGATTTATGTTAGGAAAACCCTAGGCAAGGAATGCCTGTCTGAATGTGGAGCTGTTGATTTCCCACTCGTGATCTTGAATGAAGCATCTGCTAATGTCTTCAGCTATTCTGTTTTGGAGGCCGGGGAAATAAACTGTTGCCATAAGTATTGCATGGACTATGCACCAATTCCATACCCCAATTGCCTCTGAGCAGAGTGGAGGGGATTTCACTCCCCCTTGTTAGTTTACGTAGTACATACTGTCCCTGCTATCTGTCATTATGGACATCTGTCTGTTTTCTGTATGGGTGGACTGACTTATCATTGGGAGAAAGTGCATAGAAGTATACAATGTCTCTGAACTTCAGAGAATTATATGGAGGCTAGATTCCTCAGAAGACTGACTATCTGTCCTGCATAGTATGGTTCTGTAGATGGGCTCACCATCCTGGGATGGATGCATCCAAAACTACTGTGATAGTGGGATGGTAGAGGGGAACCCCTAAGCCCACTTTGTCTGGACTCTTGCACCGTTGAGGGACAATACACATGCCTAGGGATAGAGAGCAATTTGTTCTGACTGTCTCTGTTGGGAATCTAAGCTGTGCTTAGTCACATTTGGAAGCAGCACATGTTTAAGTGAGCATACAGCATGAAAAAGGTATACAATATCATATTTCTAAGCAGCTGTAGGCAGGATCTGGGAGTAACCAATGGGCTATTTGCACTCATGCAATTAATTGATTCAGAGTGAAAAACTTGTTCTCTGGTAGGTAGGGTCTGGATGTCATGGCATTCAGAGTGGCGTCTATGAGCTCTATCTTCTGTAGAGTTAAGGGGGAGGACTTCTCCATATTGAGCTGAAGATTCAGTTTGTGGAAGATAGGTGTAGCAATTTGAATTTTGATGTAGGAATGCTCCTTGAGAAACCAAATAATTGAGATAAGGGAAGACTCCACACTAGTGAAACTGCCTGTTAACTACCTCCATAACTTTTGTAAACACTTTGAGATTAGTAGAGTCTGAAAGAATGAACCTGATATGGATAGTAGTCCTGACCTACAACAAAGAGTAGAAATCTCTCAAGGAGTGTATCATCACATGAAAGTACATGTCTTGAAGGTAGGTCATGAAGTAGTCCACTGGGTCCAGGAATAGAATGATAGCTACAAGCGTTAGTATCTTGCATTTATGTACCTTGACAAAGGTATTCAGCATCATAAGATCTAGAATTGGCCTCCACCCACTCTTCTTTTGGGGAACCAGAAAGTACTTGAAGTAAAATCTCCTTCCTCTATATTTAGAGGGGATAGGTTCCATGGCTACAATGCAGAAGAGGGAGAAAACCTCATCTCAGAGTTTTGTTAGACCGGTCCCTTAAAATGACAAGGAAGGAGAGTGGGAAGAGGATATAGAATCAAAATGAATGGATTAGTGCAATTTTATAACAGTAAAGACTAATCTGATGGAGAAGTCTGCTCCCATATGTTGTGGAAGAGAGAATATCCCAACAAGATGAGAGAATGGAATGGAAAGGATGGTGCAACATCAGATCCAGGTCAGAGGTGATTCTGGTCCTTAATCAAGCTGTCAAAATGTATGTCTTCTAAATGGCTGTTGCATCAGTCTAGGTGCAGTAGTTAAGAACTTCCTCTTTGCACTCTGGGATTCTTTTCATGTGGCTCCAATGACCTGTGGTAGGTTGAAAATTGAGACTGGCCATGGTCTCTGAGCTGTCTGATACAGACTAAACATTCTTTTGTTTGCAGGCATAGATAAGCTCAGTGAATGAAGGGTTGCCCTAAAGTCCTTCAGAGAATGAATAGACTCAATGAATATTTTAAAAGTCCATCGAAGAAGAGGTCCTCTAGTTTTTCGGACTTCACAAGGATATCCTTAAGACTGCAGTCATGAGGCTTGACACAATACTATTGGTATGGAAATGGAGCAGGTTGCTGCATCAAGAGAAGCTTGCAAAGTCGTCCTTGCCAGAAGCTATTCCTCTGTGATAAAGGCCTGAAATTGCTCTCTATGCTTTTGTGGGAGATGTTCAAAACAGGAGTTAAATTTTCTACAGTTAATGCAGTTATATTTTGCAAGAATCAGCTGCCAGTTTGCAGTTCTAAACAGGAGGGTGTCAGACAAGTAACTTTTTAGACTAAAGAGATTTAAGCATGTTTTGTTCTTTATCATGTATAGTAGCCTTTGAATGGTGTCTGTTGTGTTTACTGCATCCATGCCAAAAGAGTTAGGGGGTAGGATGGAAAAATAAAAAATTCTGAACCTTTTGCCAGAATGTAGTACTTTTTGTCTATACTATTGGCTGTTAGTAGGGGTAGTGGAAGGAGGCTTTCAGATTTCCTTGGTATGTTCCAATAACTCATAGTTTATAGGATGGGCCACCCATGCTGAAGATAGTTTATAAAAGCAGCAAAGAATCCTATGGCACCTTATAGACTAACAGTCTATAAGGTGCCACAGGATTCTTTGCTGCTTTTACAGGTCCAGACTAACATGGCTACCCCTCTGATAGTTTATAAATAATTTCCAGCAACTCCTTGAGTTTCTTGTACTTCTTCTAAGGGTATGTCTACATCTACAATTTTGCAGCGCTGGTTGTTACAGCTGTATTAGTACAGCTGTATAGGGCCAGAACTGCAGAGTGGCCACACTTACAGCAACCAGCGCTGCAAGTGGTGTTAGATGTGGCCACACTGCAGCGCTGTTGGGCGGCTTCAAGGGGGGTTCGGGGAAGGCGAGAGCAAACCGGGGAAGAAGACCAGCTTCGCCGCGGTTTGCTCTCGTGTTCCCCGAACCCCCCTGCAAACCGCAGGGAAGGAGACCTGCTTGCTCGGGGATTCGGGGAATGCGAGAGCAAACCGCAGGGAAGGAGACCTGCTTGCACGGAGGTTCGGGGAACGCGAGAGCAAACCGGGGAAGGAGACCAGCTTCGCCGCGGTTTGCTCTCGCGTTCCCCGAACCCCCCTGCAAACCGCAGGGAAGGAGACCTGCTTGCACGGGGGTTCGGGGAACGCGAGAGCAAACCGGGAAAGGAGACCAGCTTCGCCACGGTTTGCTCTCGCGTTCCCCGAACCCCCCTGCAAACCGGGGAAGGAGACCTGCTTGATTACCAGACGCTTCCTCAGGTATGCTGGGATACCTGCTTATTCCACGGAGGTCAAGAAAAGCGCTGGTAAGTGTCTACACTTGATTACCAGCGCTGGATCACCAGCGCTGGATCCTCTACACCCGAGACAAAACGGGAGTACGGCCAGCGCTGCAAACAGGGAGTTGCAGCGCTGGTGATGCCCTGCAGATGTGTACACCTCCTAAGTTGCAGCGCTGTAACCCCCTCACCAGCGCTGCAACTTTGTGATGTAGACAAGCCCTAATAGTGTTTGAAGACTGTGTCTGCCACCATCTTTACAACTCTTGAAATTGTTTGAAGTTGTAAACAGTAGAGGGAGGAGGTGTAACAGCTTCATATGGGGAGGATGATGAAATATTTGTCTGAGGAGTAGCTTCCTCACCAGTCCTCTTTCCTTGCTTCTCAAATGTTTCCTCCTGCAATGGAGATTGCTGGGGAGGGGAAGGGGGGTAGAGAGGATTGGAGAGAACTATCTCTGGTTTTCTCTTGGTATCTTGCAAAAATGGTGGTGGTATAGAGTCCAAGGGTCCCAATATAGTCAGTGAGGGGGTCAGAAGTTCATGAGAGGGAGGAATCCAGGACTGATCCTACCATAGAGGGAACTGAGGTGGTCAACGGCATACAAGCCTTGAATCATCCCTCAGTAAAGCAGGTTGAGGTGATTCTAGTCTAGTCAGGTAATCATAAAACCTTGAACAGAAATTTGAGAGTCTAAAAAGCTCTCACCTGCATAGTCTAATGGAGTGACAGATGAAGGAGGGGTGATTGTAACATTTAATATATATAGTTACTGGGGAATCAGGCTATACCAGTTATAGTCAAGGCATAGGAAAATACTACAACTTGCAGTATTGGAAGCCTAACTGAACTCAGTAAAGGAGACTCAGATGGTTCAATGGAAATGAATAAATCCCTGCAAAACTTGAACTCTTATAGTAGTAGGTGAAATTGTGCAGGAACAGGATGTGCCTGCATCTGCAGGACTATCAGCTGAAGTACTAAAGAAGCAATAAATATTGTAGTTGTTACAGGCTTCTTCAGTGAGGAGCCCCTAAATTCTCTAGCACCTTGGTCATGCTTCAAGGGTACCAAAAAGTTTGGTACTGATCAGTGGGTGACGTGATTTTATTTTAGAGCTCCTGATATTAAGATTGCTTGAAGCCTCCCCAGAAGCCTTTGAGGGGAACAGGGTCTCAGATATGGAAGATCTTTTATTTATGTTCTTTCTGAAAAGATTTAGCACTCCTTTTACTAAAAGTCTTTCCTACATCACTTGCATGTCTAGTGGAGTCTGACAGGGCACTGTGGTCACTTGGAGGCTGTTGTGCAGGCGGGTGGGGCGTGTCTCGAGCCCAGATCCAACAGTGGGTGGAGGGAGCACTCCATCACAAGGAGGCAAAATGTAATCTCTCTGTCTCATCTCTTAAAACTAACACCCATTTTTCACTATGTGGGCAAACATGTATTCCCAAGGCAAGGGATGCAATGCGGGTGACTGTTTCTAACTGGAAAGGACTCCTAGCAAGTGAGCCAATGTTTGAAGCCTGGGAAATTAGGCATGACCCAAAACAAAACAGGCTTTGTTGGAAAAGGTACCTTCTGTACAGGGCAAGGGTAGGATTTGGTAGCGGGAGGTCAAACCCTTGATGACAGGGCGGGGGAAATGCAATCAAAATAAATACTAAGTAAAACTATTGTAAATATAAATAAAAAAAACTATAAAAATAGCTAAGAGGTAGGTATCTGCGCTAGCAAGTGCTACCAAATGCTCTGTATCTGGCAGGGTGGTAGAGAAGGAACTGAGGGCAGTTTGAGCATTTCAGCTCTATTTAGCTTTGGTATGAGCCAAAAACATAGCTAGGGTGCATGTGTGGACCAAATGAGCACTGATTCAAAAGTCTCCAATCCAGGCTCTTGGGGAACATGTAGATCACCTCAAGCACAGCACTCATAGGGACACTATTTAATGAAGAATACATCTTCAGTGTTTGGTTATTGATTGTGCAAGTGGGGATACAACAGCCACTGTTTACATTTCATTTCAACCAAGATTCTTTCAGGTTCAGTAATTTCTTATGACTCTAGCACATATATATAGTGTTGTATTACTGTGTATCAAGCCTCTCCGCAAATCTTTCAGAAAAATTGTCCTTCAGTTTAACATGGCAGATGTTAAATCAAATCACTGAATCAAACAAAGCACAGCCTGTCTACTGAGGCTCTTCAGTTTACACAGTAATTCTACTAATCATAGAACATTTTCTAAAAGGTGGACTGTGTCCACATATCCATAGTATTTTAATCTGCTTCTATACTCTTTCAAGCTTTCAGACTTCACTTCTGCAAGGTGTACAGAATCAGAGGTAGCTCTAGTTTTTTTGCCGCCCCAAGCCCAGCAGGCAGGCTGCCTTCGATGGCACGCCTGCAGGAGGCCCCCAGTTCCGTGAATTCAGCTGCTTGTCTGCGGGAGGTCCATCAGTTCCACGACTTCAGCATACCTGCTGCCGAATTGCTGCCAAATCCACGGGACCAGCGGACCTCCCACAGGCAAGCCGCCAAAGGCAGCCTGCCTGCTGCCCTTGCAGGGAGCAGCAGAGCGCCCCCTGTGTCTTGCTGCCCCAGGAATGCACGTGGAGCGCTGGTGCCTGGAGCCATCACTGCACAGAATGACTGCACCACTAGTAAATGGAGCAGATTTTGTCTAGGGTTTACCCAAAGAAGGGCAGCTCTGCTCTGTGTGGGTGGGGAGAGGAAGGAGATTATGGGGGCTGCTGTAAAAAAGGTGCTCGGTGGTCAGCTTTGCAGCAATGTCTCCCCACCCTCCCAGGAATGTGCATATAGGTAGGAAACCTTTGCTCCATGCAGAGAGGAAGCCAGCACTCCAGGAAGCAGCAATCAGGATTAAACAGTATGGCTCCAGGGGCACGGAGAAAGGTGAGCTCAGAAAAACAGAGGACTGTTTCCTCCCAGCCCTGGAGGCAAGAAAGGGCAGGCAAAGAATAATTACAAGTGGGACACAAGGCGGGTGATTTAGCAAGTAAAGCTCGACATCTACTACAGTCAGGAGACAATATGGTTTCAGGTTCTCAACCTCTGAAACAATCAAGGTGCATTTGGAGGGGGAGACAAGGGAATTTAACTGTTTCATGTACCAGAGAGCAGTTTACTGCTCAGCTGCCTGTACCTTTGCTGGAAGGGGGACAAGCTGAGACAGCAGCTGCACCATAGGGCAGTCCCAACGGAGCCCAAGGGCTGGAAGGGGGCCCAAGGCAGACAGTATTGCAGCGGGGGGTGCTCACAAGTATGGGGGCTGATAATGCCCAGGGTGGTGTGTTTAATAACCCAAGGAATAACCCAGGGCAGCCTCATGAACTGAGGAAGGGAAATGACTGAGGGGAAGCATCCACGCATGTAGGGGATCAGGCTGTGTGGATTAATGGGGTAGTTAGTGGACCTGTGCAGCAAATGACCAGTGAAGTGGTTTCTGAGGTTTTCTCCACAGCATTATAGCACTTCCAAAGGGCACAAGGTCATCTAGAACAAGGAAGTTCGCTTCCACTGAACACCAGGGATGGTGGTAATGCTGATCACAGGGGTGAGTGTAATCTAAACCACACAGAAGTTGGGGCCATGGGTGGCAGAGGTGGTATCTGGTCTCTCAGCCTGGCAATGGGCAGCAGTTGCAGGAGCCACAGCGAGGTGCAGGGACGGTGCCCAACCAGTTACTTAGTGGGTTCACCTGAGGGGGACAGGAGTGAGCCTATCAGGGCAGTAAATACTCTGGATCCAGGAGTGGGAGGTCCAGAAGCCTGAGCAGATCCACCTAGGGGTGGCACCTTCAGTGGGGGCACTGATGGTATTACACAGCTGCTGCAAGCTAATTTTCATTTACTACAGCAGCTTCAGGCAGCTAAGTGTGAGGGGTCTGCACAGGATGACAGGGTAGTCCCAGCAGGACAGGGGCAGGCCCTCGACAAGGGTAGCGAAGCCTGTGTTGGGAATGAACCTCTGGGGCACACGGGGGCTCATCGGCCATCAGGGCATGTAACCTCATGGGCCAGAGTAGAGAATCCCAGGGTGTCTATGGGGGAGCAGGGCACTGTGGAACTCCCTCCATGAAGTTCTGAATATGGTTATGCCAGGATGGCTGACTTGATGGGAGTTCACTTACTCAGTACAACTAAAGATAAAATCTTGAGAAGTGAATACATAGATGTATTATCCTTATTGCACAAGGAGGTGTTGACAGACAGTAAACATGGGCAAGGAAAGCAAAACAGCGAGCTGCCCAAGAGACCAAGGGTGCCTAGAACATGGGAAAATTGGGAGGCTGCCTTCTTCATCTATGTGGGTGTTATAGTAGATGCCTACCCACAAAGGAACCTTGCCTTGGTTAAGTATATGGATATAATTAGATGGGCACACAATGTGTGTGGTGGAATGTCCTGGTTTAATTACGATGAGCAGTTTTGATTAAGGGCAGCAACAAAAACCAGGATAAGGTACCTCATCACACACTGGCTGGAGTGGATGACACCAACGGCACCAATAGTTGACAGACAGTGGTTTGTTCATACCATCACAAGTTCAGGAGGGCCCCCAGGCATGCAATAGTATTTGCTGGGCATTTAATGATGGTGGTTGTTTTCGCAACCCCTGTAGATACAGGCATGTTTGCGAGACATGTTTTGGTATCCATTCAGCCCGTTCTTGCCAGAACAGAAAGGGAAGATCACAGGCAGGAAACAGGAATGGGGGTGGCACAAGCATCAACCACAGGTTTGGCACGGGTGGAACAGAGTCTGGGACACAGAGCACAAGCTGGAGAGGGGGACAAGCTGGGGGTGGTGCAATGGGTATGGGCTCCAGCGCCAGTTAGGCCGGATGTGTTAAGGGTTGTCCTATGGGATTACCTAACAGGGCAGATGGGACATATTTGTGGGAGGGGTTTACAGCAGGATTTTGGATCCCTTTCATGGGAAATAGAATTCATTTGATATTAAAAAATTAAAATCAGTAGCTGAGATGGGACATATTGTTCAGGAAAAAAGATTGCACAAAAATTAAAGGAGGGCAGAATAGCTGGACCATTTGGTGTTGGTCCCCCAAAAGACCCCAGGGACATACTGATTAATTCATCACCTGTCATACCCACAAGGTGGCCCTGTTAATGACAAGGCTATGCCCATGGGCTGTTCAGTATCCTGTGCAGCTTTTGAGAAATTCAGTACAGTGTTGCACTGGGCAGTGGTGCAGTCAGTAGGACTAAATCAAGTGGTGCATTACTTGGATGATTTTGTTCACAGGGCGAGCTGGATCAAATGAGTGTGTTCACCTGTTGGACACATTTCAGGCCCTGGCTAAAAAGTTGGGGGTACCCCTAGCAGAGAAGAAAACAGAAGGTACTTCCACTATATTGACCTACCTGAGCATTGAGCGGGATACCAGGGATGGCATATCTCGGCTCCTTCAGGATAAGCTTCAGGAGCTATTGGGGTTGCTCCAGAGAGCACTTGGGGCTAAAAAAAACCTCAGGCTGCAGGAACTGAAATCTATTTTGGGGCACTTGAACTTTGCTTGCGGGGTTGTTGCCGAAGAGTGGGTGTTTTGTGCCCAGCTGGCAGTGACAATGGCCGGCATAGCCAGGCCACACTATTACATATGAGTCACTAGAGAGAGGAAGGAAGACTTGGGGGTGTGGGAAAGTTTTCTGAGTCTATTTAACGGGGTATCACTGTGGAGGAAGGAATGGTTACTACAAAGGGGGTTAAAATCCATTCAGATGCAGCAGGGGGCACAGGTTTTGGGGTGTTTTATTAAGGCAAACTGTGTGCACAAAAATAGCCTATCACTTGGACACAAAATAGGGTTGAGAGTCACATGACTTTCTTGGATTTTTTTCCCCCATTTTAGTTGTGGTGGTGATTTGGAGATTGGAGCTGGCTAATAAAGGGTGTGCTTCTGGTGCGACAGCATGGCAGTGGTACAGGTTATCAGTCACAAAACTTCCAGATCGCACAGAGTTTTGAAGTTAGTAAGGGCATTTGTCCTACAATGCTTAACCTTCAACATCTGCTTTTCTTCTAAGCACATGCCGGCCACAGATAATGGCATAGCAGATGACTTGTCTCATTTCCAGGTTGACAGATATCATGAGATTGCACCAGAGGCTAGCAGTGAATCTGAGCAGATGCTGCTGGCTCTCTGGAACCTAGGAATGTGATGTGGTTGGCAGAACGGTGATTTTGTGTCCAGCTTACAAGTTGTTTATTTTGTTTTCTTTTAAGGAGTCTTGTCAATTCCAGGATCCACAGAATGGGTTGCCTATGCGGCCCTCCGGGGAGGGCATTTTTTGTAGTATCAGGTCAAGGATAATGCAGCTGCTGGTGCCCCTTGACGATCAAACATGGGACAATGGATTCTTTCTCCCCAGTAGGGCTGCTAAGCAACAGGCCATTTGGAGATGTTTGGAAACCTGCTGGGGCTGGAGGGAAGGCAGCCTAGAAAATTGCCGGCACACTCTTGTGGTGGATGTTCAGTGCAGGTACTCCATAGAGAGGGCAGCCAGTGACCAGATAAATGGCCTAGTAAAGGACTTAAAAGGAGGTACTAGATAACAGAACAGGGAGGGGGTTGTCGACTCCTATAATTGATTTGGCTGGGATTCAAACCCACTCCATTCTCATAGCCCTCCTTAACCCTCTTATGAGGGTGGTGGATGGTAAGGTCCAAGCCATGGGTCAGCTGGGGGACCTGGATGAAAACAAAGGGGAGGCTGGCAGAAATTCATTGATTTGAATAAGCATGGATTTGCCTGCACTGTACATTTTATCTGCCAGGTAGTCCCAGACATCTATATAATAAAAGTTTTGGCCTGATTAAAACCCATAACAAGTCTCCTGTCCTTCTTGCAGTGTACCCAGACAATGACTAGACTCCAGCTATGACTTTGTTCAATGCTCTCCTTCAGAAATGTAAATGCAGAACTTTTTATTATTATTATTGTGAATGGGAAACACAGCAACCACCTTGGGAGAGTTTCCAAAAGAGTCATAGATTATTTGGGTTGGAAGGGACCTCAGGAGATCATCTAGTCCAACCCCCTGCTCAAAGCAGAACCAATCCCCAAATTGCCCCCTCAAGGATTGAACTCACAACCCTAGGTTTAGCAGGTGAATGCTTAAATCACTGAGCTATCTATCCTCCCAAGAAAGAAAAAAAATACTGGACTTTCTTTTCACATTTTGACACCAGTTAGTATGATTTTCTGCCTTCCTTCTTAATTGTTAGTGTATGTGGCTTATCCACCAGGTAAACATGATATTTAGTTTACAATAAAACACTTTCTAAATAATATATTTAAAAGTTTTAATTGCAATAGGGAAGAGTAATTTGGGGCATTACTTGAGGTAAATTGATGTAGCTCCACTGACTTCAAAGAAGCAACATCAGCTTACAGCAGCTGAGGATCTGATTTTTCATTCTTTATGCTGGTGTGCATAATAAAGCACACAAGGTTTTTAAAACTAATTTTATTTTAAATGTTTCTGTGATAAAAATATTTTTTCTTTTAATTATCATGAAAGTCCAAAGTAAAACAAAACTATAAGATAGTCAAAACACAAAAAAATACAGCTCATTTCTTAATTATTAGGTAAATTCTGACTTTGTGTCCTTGATTTTCAGGGACATGTCTGATCTTTCATCAAGAATTCTCCTTGTGCCTCCTCCAGTTCTCATTATTACTAATTAAGATCTGGGATTTAAAAATTAGAACTGAATGTCAGAGTGTGAAAAGCAACTGAGTTTTCCCTTTTAGAAATCATTCTTTCCGGGGATCAAGTTAGAGATTCATGTCTGAGTCTGAAAGAAGTGGCAAAAGTATTCACCATCACCAAGGAAAATCAAAGTTAAAAAAGAAAAATGTGTAATACTATTTGTGAAATAGGAAAACAACTGTATTCTAAAAGGGAACATTCAGGTTCCATGAAAAGTCACTCCCTACTGCAAAAAAAAGAAAACAAAATCCTCAGGAAAATGGCAATTTTCCTATTCTTTGAATTCTCCATAGATTAAGGGTCAGATTCAGATATTGTTACTCTGGTTCAGTAGAACAGTACTTACTAGCAGATCTTTACTACTGGTGAGGGACTCTTCAGTATAAGCAAGCATGTAAGAATCTATCCCTAAACTTATGTAGGTCCAGGTACCAAGAGATTACTCAGTTATCACTATGAAAGGCCCTGCTCACAGATTTTGAGACAAAGCAGAGGTTAAAAAAAGTATAGTCACTTATTTCATTACTAATACTTCCCACTTTTGCATTTCTGGTTTTGCATGTTTTACTTTTTGGTTGCAGCTGGGAACCATAAAAATGGCCATACTGGGTCAGACCAAAGGTGCAGCTAACCACAATAAAACGTGCCAGAATATCACTGCAATGGGGTGGCTAACCACTTCTGTTACCACCCTTGCTACTGGCACCAATATGGGCCAAGTCTAGGGGACCTTTCAAAGTTTTATTTGTTTTAGACTAAAATACCCATCCAGAACTGCTCTATGAGAAATTAAAATGTAACCTCCTTGATCACCTTTTTAGGTGGTTTTTCCCCATTCTCAGGCACTCAGGAGTCCTTGGCAATATAGAGTATTATGTGTGAGGGAAAAGGGAGGAGGTGAATGGGCAAATGACACACAGACAGACAGAGGCAGTGTATCAGAAGTATAGCCAGCACCACTGTACCAAGTATTTTTTTTAAAATATGCCCAGGTCCAGAACTCTTAGGATTTATCTAAATAAACAGTTCATAAGCCATAGTGTGAATTTACCCAACATGTCATGTTCTTCTGTATGAGATATGGACAGGCTACAGAGCTCATTTATATACACCAGCTGTTTTTATCATAAGATCATCTGATGCTCTGCCAGCTGTGGCTGAGATTCATTTAAATAAGGTATTTTACACAGTGCCACCTAAGTGCACAGTGGTCTGGTATGAGGTAGATTCATGCTCTGATTTATTGTGAATTAAGTATTTGTGTAGACAATCCCCCAGTCTCACAATAAGCCCCCACCTGCCCAAAACTCACTCATGGGTCCCAATAGACTCATTGGCAGTCAGGGACCTCAGGGGATGACTCTTCTCTGGCTGCTGCAGTCCACAGAAATCCATACCACTAAGTCCCTCTCTGATATGCAGCCACCTGGTCCACTTCTGTGACATCAGCTCTGCATGCTGCTGCTCTGGCCAGGCCCCTTCTTGAAGTCAGCTGTGCACTCACAACAATGCCACCATCAGCCCAACCTGATCCAGTCTGGCAGGATCAAGCCAGGGCTCAGAATCTCCAGGGAGGACCTAAAGCACAGTAGGACTCTGGGACATAGTCTGATTCCTGATATACAACTTGTGGTATCTAAAACAGAGCACTCTACTCTCTGTTTGAATTTAAATTCCATTACTAAGCCAGCGTCCTCCATTTACTCTAGGTAAATAAAGTAGCCAAATAATAGTGTTTAGCCTGCTCGGTCATCTTCAGTCCATGCATTATGTTTTTTCTGAAACAATGGGTAAACATCCACCCCATTTAAAAAAAAAAAAAAAGCAGAGGAATATAGCAGGAGAGCCTAAGATACAAGCCCATGCATTAAAGGCCTGGTATGAAGCAGAACCTGCTCACAGAATCTGGCAAGAACAGGGCTAATAATACAAAAATACACATTCCTAAGACGTGCTAGTCACAAAGTACTCATGCAAACACATCCCAATATCAAGTGATACCAAAACATCCCAATATCACAAATGGTACAAAAACATTTCCCAAAAATAACAAAGACACACTAACCCCTCCTGAAAAATAATTACATCAACATGTACAAGGTAATAAGTAATAACTAGCCATGTCAGGGGGCAGTAACTATGTGAGAGGGTCAGTACTAACTTGTTTGTATCAGGGTACAAAAGTGTATCTCAAAAAAAGTATATTTGTCTGGCCTAGGAAGGGGAATGGAAAGTCCCGCCATTCACTGAGCTGGTCCGTTGTTATGGGCATACATGTATTAGTGGTCCGGTAAAGTGTGCGGGATACTAGTACCGTGCTTCATCGACAATAAACCTGGCTGAGTGCCTTTGTCCCTTAATGGATCTTGTGGTCACAGGGCTGGGACAGCACACAAAAAAACTATACACACGCAGACAAACATCTATCAATATATAACCACCATATCTCACACAATGCCCTTTCAGGAGTACAGTCATAGTAACAATTTATTGTCATTTACACCTCAGAACATAGACAATTTCCAACTAAAGCAATAAAACTGAGAATGTAGAACTGTAGGTATTATAATGAATGTAAATGAGGCTGGTGAGAGCTGGTTTTTCTCCTAAAAAGGGAGCAGAATATTCCATCCTCCCTAAAACTTCTAACTCTGAAGTTTATGCATGCATAATTGTTTTCAGGGTTAGCCCCATTGAGATCTCCATACAGAATTCACCTAGAGGCCGTGAAGCATGTGTGCTGAATCAGTGATCTCTAATCAGTTGGGTGGTGAGGAGCTCAACTGAGTATCTCACACTTCAAGAGATACACACAGGGAGCTCCACTGAGATATCCTAGCATTAAGATCATGGACAATAAATGGCTGCATGTTTCTGTACGGTGAACTGTTTTGAGAATGCCTGCTACTGATGCCGATTCCATTTACAAAACTTTTATCTGCTTGCTGTTGGTGCCTCTTCAACAGTGATGGACTACATAGAATCTCACTCGCCAGGAACACAAACAATAATTTCACTCCCTAAGATGGATCTGCTGGTACAGAAGGTCACTAAACATTTACTGGCTATTTCTCCAGGGCACAAAAGCCTTGAAGAGGATTTGGCTAAAAAAAGCTATAGGCGTGAAATAACACCATGTATTCCATTAGTACCTAGGGACAAAGTAATTAAGGGCAATTGAAACCCACCTAGAGACCAAACAGTGTGACCAGAGAGAAAATGTGAAAAATTGGAACCCTTATTTTCAGGATGCATGTGTGGGGGAGGCATAGTTCCCTATATAAGGCAAAGCCCCTAATATCGGGATGATCCCTAGGACCAAATGTAGGTTTCTTTGCATTGACAAAAAGAGTGTTTGTTCACAGAACACAAATAGTCAATTAATTACTGGGCTGAGGAAGTGTGGACCCAGATTCAGCCTAGAGCAAATTCATAAGAACAAGCAAGCTATCCATTTCTCTGATAGGGTGTTTTGTAACAAGAGGACAGGCATACATGTAACTATGGTACACATAGTCTTGCTGTGATATATGCAGGTATAAATTAATTTTTTTTCTTTATAATCAGTATTTGTATCTAGAACTATGTGAAAAGAAACAGTATTGCAATCCTTTTACAAAACAAATGCTGTTTTGAGTAGAGTTTTCTCATATCACTACTTCTCTCATCTCCTTTCCTCCCTCCCCCCACTCACCCTCTCCACCAGGAAGAGTTTTAAAGTCACCCCTAGTCTCAATTATCCATAGTCTGGTAGACATCCAGGCCTACTTACAATAAATAGCTATTTTCATAAACTGTTTAAAATAAAGTTAATGTTTTCATCAGAAAATACCACCCCCAGCTCATCCTACTTATTTAAATGGCACTTCCAGGTACTTGCCCCATTGTTAAACTAAGCAAGTAAATACTTGCTGAACAGACATTTTTTTCGTCACCTTCCATAAACTACGACTGAGTAACAGCAGAGCATTTGCATACCAGCACTCCATTCCACCATCTGGGATACCAGCCTTTGGTGCTGACTTTGTGAATTGTGCTGTTCACTGATTAACTTGACAAATGACAAATACTTTCACTCTCATCAACATCTCAGTGTTGTGCATGCAGAGGCTATATACTTTCTCATCTCTATCCTCCAAACTATTTACCATATTTCAAACTAAAAAAATGGGTTGTTTTCTCCCCTTCTTTGGATATTTTAACTTTTCCTTATACTGATACGGCTATTAAGTTTTGTTAAATTGCATAGAGTCTGATTTTAATGTGGTTTAACAATCATATTAAAACACCCCTAGGGCCAGAAATACACACTCCTGGCATCCAGAAGGCAATCACACACTGGTCTGCAAATCCCCCAGCCAGACTTCAGTTCTTTTGTCCATAGTACTTGTCCCCCTCTCCCTCCCCCATTTTTTTCCAGGATGCTCCTGAGTATCCATCTGTCACAGCTACTAGCCCCCTGCCAGCAGCAGGCTGGTTTCCTGCCCAGCTATCAACTTTTTAGTATCCACTCCCAAGATCTTGACCTTCTCTCCACAGTCAACTCTGAGATCACTACCACTCCCATGCTCATTCCAAAGCCCAGTCCTCCATGACCTCACAATATTGCTTGCCCTTTCTGTCCTTTGGAAATTATGGAGCCCTCTATTGTTTAATGTACTGCATTCTGGGTAAGAAGTGAAACATTAAAGGACTCCATGTTTTTAAAAAAAAACTGGCTCTTTAAGAGAGTCATTTACAGATGTGATGCAACTGGAGATCGCAATCAAGTCATAGGCAAACAGACTGACTTCCCTTGTGCCTCCTACAAACTCTTGCCTCCTGCAATCTGTACTTCTCTCACTACGTTCCATGAAGATTAACACTGAGCCAGTAACAAACTGGGGATTAACAAAGCAACAACCCAGCATATTTATTCCAATATTAATATATCCCTTATACCTGACCTTAAGATGTACACAGCTGTATGATACCTCTGAGCTGCTTGTTTTCAAAGAAGGGCAATGAGTCTTTGCAATCTTTTAAGCTTATGATGCTTGTGCCTCTATACAGCATAGTTATTGCCAAGTGTGTTTCAATGCCATGTGTAATCAGTAGTTCATAATTCCTAAATACTTAAGTAGGATTTCAGATATTTTCTGTGGGCAAAGTTAAGGACTAGGGATTTATTGTTGAAAGACATAGTCTTATGCCAAAAAGCTTCTCATATTCATATATTCATTTTGGAAAAAAAATAGTAGCTTTGAAAAGATTAACATTTCCCCTTAAAACCTTGTATTTCATCCCATCTTAGGTGGCCTGGTTCAGCAGTAAAGCACTCTGAAGCAAGATTTGTCTTCAAAACTAGTGACTACTAAAAGAGAGAGAGAAACCAATTGCATCAGTGGAAATGGTGAAATAACTAACTTATAATGTAGACATATATATAGGTCTTTAAATTTTAATTTAAAGAAACCATCTTCCTTCCTGAGTAAAACTGTCTCCCTAATCATGAAAAATAAGAAAGAGTTGCAACTTTATCTTAGGGTATGTCTACACTATGAGATTATTCCGATTTTACAGAAACCGTTTTTTAAAAACAGATTGTATAAAGTCAAGTGCATGCGGCCACACTAAGCACATTAATTCAGTGGTGTGCGTCCATGTACCGAGGCCAGCGTCGATTTCCAGAGCATTGCACTATGGATAGCTATCCCATAGCTATCCCATAGTTCCTGCAGTCTCCCCCGCCCATTGGAATTCTGGGTTGAGATTACAATGCACGATGAAGCAAAAACAGTGTCCCGGTGATTCTGGATAAATGTCATCACTCAATCCTTCCTCCATGAAAGCAACGGCAGACAATCATTTCGCCCCCTTTTTCTCTTGATTGCCCTGGCAGACGCCATAGCATGGTAACCATGGAGCCTGTTTAGCCTTTTTTCACTGTCACTGTATGTCTGCTGGATGCTGCTGACAGATGCGGTACTGCAGTGCTACACAGCAGCATTCACTTGCCTTTGCAAGGTAGCAGAGAAGGTTACCAGCCCTATTGCACCATCTGTTGCTTTGGAAATTGGCGATGATGGTTACCAGTCATATTGTACTGTCTGCTGCTGTCATGGGTGCTCCCAGCTGGCCTCGCTGAGGTTGGCCGGGGCACATGGACAAAAATGGAAATGACTTCCCAGGTCATTCTCTTCTTTATGTTTTGTCTAAAAATAGAGTCAGTCCTGCCTAGAATATGGGGCAAGTCTATTAGAGAACCAAAGAGCATAGCCGCTCTGGGTCAGAGCCCCAGATATCCTGCAGAAATGATGAGCTGCATGCCATTCTAGGGGTGCACCTGCAACAACCCCACCTATTGCTTCCCTCCTCCCTCACCCCTCCTGGGCTACCGTGGCAGTTATCCCCCCATTTGTGTGATGAAGTAATGAAGAATGCAGGAATAAGAAATGCTGACTTTTTAGTGAGATAAAATGAGGGGGAGGCAGCCTCCAGCTGCTATGATATTCCAGGCAGGACATCTCCATTACTCATTAAAGGGTGGGAGGAGGGAGAGGAGCACAGCCTTCCGCTGCTATGATAGTCCAGAATCTCCATTAGACATGAAACGGGTGGGGAGAGGAGCTCAGCATCCAGGTGCTATGATGATGACAGTTACCAGCCCTATTGCACCATCTGCCAGGACTGAATCTCCAGGACACAAAGCTTAAAGAAAGGAATGACCAGGAGTCATTCCCATTTTTGCCCAGGCGCCCCGGGCCGACCTCACCGAGGCCAGCCAGGAGCACTCACAGGATGATGACGAGGACAGGTATTAGTCATATTGTACCACCAGGGAGGGGAGGGGAGAGGATGCTGCTGTTTAGCGCTGCAGCACTCCATCTACCAGCAGCATCCAGTAGACATATGGTGACATTGAAAAGAGGCGAGAAATGATTTTTTTCCCTTTTCTTTGAGGGGGGGAGGGGGGTAAATTGAGGACATATTCCCTGAATCACTGGCAACAATGTTTTTGAACCTTCAGGCATTGGGAGCTCAGCCAAGAATGGAAATGCTTTTCGGAGACTGCAGGAGCTTTGGGATAGCTCGAGTTCTCAGTCCCCTCTCTCTCCCCTCCATGAGCGTCCATTTGATTCTTTGGCTTTCCGTTATGCTTGTCACACAGCACTGTGTTGAGTCCCTGCTGTGGCCTCTATCATAGCCTGGAGATTTTTTCAAATGCTGTGGCATTTCATCTTCTGTAACGGAGCTCTGATAGAACAGATATGTCTCCCCATACAGCGATCAGATCCACTATTTCCCGTACGGTCCATGCTGGAGCTCTTTTTGGATTTGGGACTGCATGACCACCTATGCTGATCAGCGCTCCACGCTGGGCAAACAGGAAATGAAATTCAAAAGTTCGCGGGGCTTTTCCTGTCTACCTGGCCAGTGCATCCGAGTTCAGATTGCTTTCCAGAGCAGTTACAATGGTGCACTGTGGGACACTGCACGGAGGCCAATACTGTCGAATTGCGGCCATACTAACTCTAATCCAACATGGCAATACCGATTTCAGCACTACTTCCCTTGTCAGGGAGGAGTACAGAAATCAGTTTTAAGAGCCCTTTATATCGATATAAAGGCCTTCGTTGTGTGGACAGGTGCAGGGTTAAATCGGTTTAATGCTGCTAAATTCAGTATAAATGCGTAGTGTAGACCAGGCCTTAGCCTTTTAGATGAGGATGGTAAAAGTTCTGAATTTCAAAACAGGAGAAAAAAGCCTCAGTCAAAAGTTTTTCAAAACGTCCAAAGCTACTCCCAGGGGTTCTATTTTGAATATAAATGGACATAACACTAGTTTTCAATTTTTCAGCCTGTTCTTAGTTAAAAGATGTTTCCTACATGTTTTACATGTTATAAATGAGAAAATATCTTGCGTGACATTTGAGACAAGTCTAACTGTTTTCTGCTAGCTTCTTCAGTAATTCCATTCCAATGCCTTTTAGCACTTACTGCCTTCTAGCAGCTACAGCATATTCAGGTCATGAGAGTTTATTCAGCATACAGAAGGGGGTGGTTTTTTGAGAGAGAGAAATTGTGCTCGAGTAGTTTAATTCTAGCCTGGACTGACAGCAACAGTAGAAAACAAGCTTTCCAATGAAGAATATTTGTTATATTTTATTCTTCTCTCCTAATGTCTTGGTATTACCATTTGAAAATGAAATATCCATATCCTTATTATCAAGCACATTTAATTATTTTATTACAATGCTAAGCTTGAAAAATTATTTACATTTTAGCTCTTAAATCATCTAAATTAATCCTTCTCGTGTAATGGATGCAGTACATAAAGCATGCTACATTTTCATATGTGCGTTTTTCGGTTCACTTAGACTAGTCTGAACAAGTGAGCTTCTACAAATTGTTTATTCCATAGATCTTTAGCATAATGGTTGGCATAATGACCATCTAAACATTCCTCATCAAGGGAGCCAGGGCTGCAGATGAAATAGTTGGGCTCCAGAAATGATACATTCATTTACTGTGTTTCTTTCCTGGGAGGATGATTTAAAAAGAAATAATCTACTGAAAATCTATCTGGGTTGCACCATGTTTCACTAATGTTCCACTTCTCTATGAACCATTAAAAATGTGGGCTCAGAGGAGCCTTTGAAATCTGCATGGAAAAATTACTCTTGATGTATGGATCTCCCTCTGCAGAAGCACGTTCAATCAATTCTAAAGCAGACTCCCCCTTCCCCCAGAGAGCTCTGTGAGTAGGGTAGGAGGTTGAGGCTGAGGCTGAACTAAATCTATCAGGGGTACATAGCAGAGTATCTCACCTCTAGTCCCCTGCCCTCCCATGCCAGCTGTCTGATTCAGGCTGAGCTTGCTTGGAAAGTTTCAGCTGGAACTGTCCAGCTGTTTCCAAGACAGACTAGGAAAAAATACATACTTTTGTCCATGTTAAAAAATTCTGGTGACCTCTTTGAAAAGCTCTAGCTCCTCCCATGCTTTGAAGCAGGAAATTGAAATTTGGCAAGAGATGAACCTTTGTATCAGTGGTTTGCTTTTTACTGTCCAGTAAAAATCTACCAATTTATAAGCTTTTGAAAATTTGCAGATAAAGTATGTTCAGTAGAGACTTAGATTTTAGCAGCTAAATTCCCCAAAGATTTAAACTGCACTGAGTATGCTCCAGTCCAACACAGTGCAGGACACTTTGAGCTGCAGTTGCCACTCTGGGCTGCTGCAGGTGGTGCCATATCTGGTTCTGGGCACCTGAATGGAGAGCATGGAGACCATCTCTCTTGTGCTCTCAATGATACCCACCACCCCCAAACACACATACTGAGCCCAGGAAACACAGGAGGAATGCATGAGGGGTCATGAGCCAGACACACAGGAGTGGGGGATGGTAGTAAAGTAGTATGAGACAAGAAGCTGGAGGGGAGAAAGGAACTGGAACTGGGAGTTGAGGTGTGGTGGAGGCTGGGACTAGGAACTAGTAAGCACTGGGAAGGACTGGAGTTGTGATGCAGAGGGAAATTAGCACTGCTAGGCAAGATACTGGGTAAAGAGCTCAAGGAGGGACCTGGAGACCCTGAGAATGGACAAAGAGCCCAGAGAGGAAGATTGGGACTGGAAGTGAGTACTGAAAGAGAACATAGCGGGAGAGCACTAGAGGCCTGGGTAAAGGAGAAAGTTCAATGAGGAACCAGGGTAGTGTGGGGGAGGAACTGGGACAAGGGTAGAGAGTCCAGAGCGGGAAACTAGGACTTACTGGTCAAGGAAACTTGGATGACAAGCCCACAGAGTGGAGACTCGGGGAAGGGGGCATCAAATTCTATTTTGGGCAGAATTATGTAGAATCTCTGCAGTGGTGCAGCCCAACCCCCAATATGCCTCTCCAGCCCCACCCTAGGACAACTCATCTGCAAGAGTTTGTGAGCAAGTCCTTAAGAAGCAGGCTTATGGCTATATTCCACAGTGTCAGCTCTGGAGGAATTTGTCCCCAAGACAAAAAACAGGGGTTTATGGGGTCACATCATAGTGCTCCTGACATAAAGGGTATATCTATATTGCAATTAGACACCCATGGTTGGCCTGGGCCAGCTGACTCAGGCTTATAGGGCTTGGGGTAAGGGACCATTTAATTGCAGTGCAGACATTTGGGCTCAGGCTGCAACTCAAGCTCTGGGACCCTCTCACCTCCCAGGGTCCTAGAACCCAGGCTTCACCCAAGCCCGAATGTCTACACCACAATTAAACAACCTCTTGGCTGGAGCCCTGCAAACCTGAGTCAATGGATGCAGACCAGATGCAGGTGTCTAATTCAAGAGTAGACATACCCAAGGAGACCAGAGCAGTGTTTGGGATTTCTCTCATCATAGGCAGGGCCAGAGAATACAGACTAATACAGCTACAATAATTCTTCTAATAAGCCTTGTGTATGGTGCCTAAATATTGCGATAACAGCCACATTAGAAATTCATTCACAAACCAGTCTTCCTTATTCAGTGCACTTTGAGAGTCACTGCACTGTATGGTAAAGTTATTGTATGGTAGCAAATAGCTGCTAAGAAGACAGGCTTTCACAAAAGTATAAAAATGTAGATTAAATAAATAGCGACACAAATAAGAAATTTTCAGTACTACCTGGATTTGGGAGGCTTGGCTGTGGATCTGAACTATGTGACCCCCTTAGCCAAAAAAAGGAAATTAAAAAAATATATCAAGAGAGGAAGCTTTAGTGTCATCGACTTAGCTGGAATTTCAGAGCTATTGTTCCAAAGATTCCTCTTTTCTTTATGTCATGAACACATTATCATGCTCAACTTGTAAGGTGTGCAATAAAATCCAAATACCAACATATTCAAAAATAACTAAACAATACAAGCCATGTGGGTCTGCTGTACCAATGGACCAGTTGTTGAGTTTAGGACAGATCCAAAGAAAGCTGCTAGCTACTTTCTGTGCCCAATTTACAAAACAACTTACTATAAACCAAAACAAAATGAAATATTTCCTCCCTACAAAGACTTGTTTTTAAATGTGTGTCTTGAGAGATGGTAGTGAAATAAAAAATCACTTAGGTATCACTTTGCCTCCCTGGGGTCAGGAAACCTGTTATGGCACTCATCAATTCTCTTGGCTGCAGAGTACCAAATGAAATGACACTGACAAAATCCAAAGATATGTAAAATGGAGGTGCATTCCATCCAAAACTGTATTCTAGAATTGTAATGTCAACTTGCGTAGATCACAAATGTCTGAATTTTTTATTCTTTGTGGGAGAGAACAACAGCATGAGCTTGCTTAATTTATGCCAGAGATGCAGTACGTGTCACTGCTGATGTATTACGGAATATGCACAATATGTTTTTACATATTGTGCCAGTCCGTAGATTTACACTATATTGACAAGGGGATCCATTAGAAAGAGAGACCATGATTCTGGTCTCACTTACACAAAAGAGAATCAATAGTCACTGGCATTACGCTGGTATAAAACCTACATAAAGCTCTGATCCAGCAACTCACTTAAGCACATGAATAACGTTAAACACATAGGTAGTGCCATTGAATTTAGTGGGATTACTCATTGCTTAGAGTTAAACACAAATTTAAGTGCTCTGCCAACCAGGGAGTAAGCAAGATCAGTATCACCTCCAGAAAATCCACAACACACCACAATTATTTTTTTTCCACTTTACAACTCTTCTTTTCCACATTGCTGACATACGTCTCTGAATGGCATGGCAATGTTTCTGAAGATGATGAAACATTAGCCTTTAGCCTTCCAACCCCTGGAAGTCATTAAATAGTTAGTTCAGGGACAAAACACTTGACCCACACATTTGTTGAGGAGGTAGATCATGTTAAGAAGTATTTCAGCTCCTGCCCTCCTCTAACATTAATGGCTGACTCCAGAACAAGAATGAAACCCCAACTGCCTAAGAATACAAAACGTAAAACAGCCCCCAGTCTGTAAATGTCCCTGCAGATAATCTGTTCAACAAATAGATTCTCAAAAGAGTCTACATAATCTTTCTTCCACAAATAGCAGATGAAAATTATTAACTTCAGTTTTGATCTTTCAAAATGCTTTTTTAGAAACTACAATACAGGCAGTAAACAAAGAAAGAAAGACCTTGTACCTCCTTTTTTCCTTAGCTCAAGCTTTCCAAAAATCTTGTCTTTTGCCACTTCTGAGATATAAAATTGTTGCTATATTTTAAGTTGTATCATCTCTTTTAGGATTGTATAACTTCTCAAGTATACCATTTATCTACACTTGTTGAGACATTTTGAAATGTAAACCTTCCAGAACAGCCAAACTGGTTCCTTGAGTTATGACCAACATGTACAGATCGCAACTGAAAGTGTGTTGGAAATAGGAAGTGGCATATTAAAAAAAACAAACAAAAACAAACAAAAAAAAAAAAAACAAAAGTCACTAGTCAAGAGATACATTCAAAACATTACAGCAAAATAGATTATGGTTTCTATTTTTTTCTGAATGTAGATAGTATTCTTTAAAACTTAGTGAACAGGAAAAACAGAAAAAAAGTAATATGTAATGTGCTTGTTTTAAAATATTCATGCTCTACTTTCTTTTTTGCATATCTTGATGTTAAAAATACCATTTTTCTTTTCATAGTAAGAAAAATCCATATTTTATTAACATAACCCTAATAAGCACACAATAATTTTAATAACCATACAGCAGTTGAAACTAGAGTAAAAAGCAATCAAATTATTTCTCAAAAGTCTACATATATAATTTCACTTTTTTACTGTGTAAAAACCACAGCAAGATATCACACTATTGTAAATTTATCCTTAATTTAATTATTATATATTACCACCAAGTCAGGTTCTTTCAACTTGGTCTTCAATAACAGGCCAAATATTCAACGATTAAGTATTCATTTATAGTTAAGTTTATCTACAGCACTTACAATTATTCAGAGTAGCATATTCTCCATGGTTAACTTCTAAATTTAAGTGATCTTATCAGATGAAACTATAAATCTTCAAAGTCTCTAACTGCTGGTAGGTGTATTATTCTGGCGGTAAGGGCAACACTTGCAACATGTACTTCTCTTGTACAGTAGAGGTGTCTGCAAGATTCAGTAACATAACATTCATATTTTAAGTGATTTTCTTATGCTTATACTCATGCATTGAAAATATGAAAAGGATATTATAGGCATGCCCTTGACTGTTTATCTAAAACAGCTACACAGGAACACTTTGAATAGCACAATAAAAATAGAAAATGATATATAAAACTTTGTTCAAATCTTTTTTAATACTCTTGATGATATAAAGTGGCTATGCTGTGGCTTAAAATTACATTAAATCCCATTATACTGCATTACCCATGCCATAAAAATGCAGCCAAAGGGGCTTTACACTTTTGTACCTTGCAAATCTTTAGAGTAATAAGGATATATAGGCTATAATGAACAGAATGATAACTAGTTCTGCAAATGTGAACCAACCTAGCGCTTTTTACGGTACTTATTTATAGCTTCTCCCTATCACTGGATTGGATAGGGAGGTTCAACCCCATTATTTTTTGGTCTTTTCGTAAAAGTGTATATTCTGTAAAGAATTACATGGTGAGCATAAAATGTTATCATAGGAACTAGCTGTCCTTATAATTTTCTGTGCTGAAATAGATATTTGCCCATTCAAAATCCTAATCTAATGCAATAATTTCATTTTTATTTTCTTTCTTCCATCAGATCTGCTGCTCATCTTCTGTGTTATGAGCAAATAATGCACCTATTTTTATTCCCTCATCCACATCATTTATATAAAAGAAAGAAAAGTGAACATAATACTGACCCTGACTGCTACGATGAACTGAAATTCTGTTTGCGTTCTATTGCTAGGAGAATATATAATCCATTTCAATAATACTCCCTCTATTCCAGGTTTTTTTAAGTTTATATGTTCTGATTGATTATAATGTCTTTTTTTTAAAATGCAGAAGTAATGCTTTTTAAAATCTATATACCTATATTTTACCAAATTACACATTTCTTAATTAAGATAATTGTACCAATGAAGCATTTTATAGCCTATAATTGCAATAAACTTTCGTAATTCCATATCCAATGATTAGGCAATCACATGGGACCTTACGTTCATTTGGAGCTAGCATACCACACACATTTCTAGGCTTTGTTATCTAACCCTTCCCCAGATAACCTAGGTAGGATGAAATCAAGTTCAGGTCCTAGAGGTGAATGATGCCTATAGCTACTAACTTATCTACTTCTTTCCTAATGCTGTATAACCTTTTAATGTTTTTAGTTGTTTGTTCATAAAATTAGGCTTAAAGGTCTTTAGCCTCTTGGGTCTCCCTTAAATGCTTTCTAATCTAACCACCTTCCAGTCCTCTGCTGCTTCTCCTCTGTGCAGATAGTAGAAATCTCCATCAAAGACTTTTCACTAACTCTTGCTATAGTACCCAGGCTAAGATATTTTCCAAGGCTTAGTGCATTTCCCACTTTCTAAACATTCTAAATTCCTAATATATACTTATAATTTGAGTATAAAATAAATGTTAGCTAGACATAAGCCAGAAACAAAACACCAGAGCCAAAATGATCTTTTTGAAATGTTCAGATGAGTCCAAATCCAAACTTTGCAATCTGGTTCCTAGCTTGCATTCAAAATTCAAATCTTCTCTGTCAACCTCTGTAAAAAAGAAAGAAAGAAAGAAAGAAAGAAAGGCACATATCCAGCATCCACTTTGCTTCAGTATTCGAAACTTGCAAATAAAAGGACCAGATCCTTAGATATAGCCTAAATACACAACACACAAGTCAGGAGTTAGTGTGCTAAAGAATGTTAAAACTCTCCTTTGTACTATCCTAAACCTGGTGTAGCCCTGTGTAGGCAGTCCTTCCTGTGCTTTAACTAACTGCATCATTATTAGCAGGTGAGGTTTTTTCAAATTAATAGTTTATTCCACAGAAAATGCAGTTTTGTGAAACTTTTTGTAAGTTTGACTAAATACTTATTTACTAAATTTGCTAAATACTTATGGCCAATTTCTGCCTTCCCCCCAGACTTAAGTGTTATTTACAAAACTGACAGAGGTGGTAGCAGTACCTACCTAATAACCTTCTGACCACTGGCTAAGGCACTCACCTGGGATGTAGGAGACCCAACTTCAGTTCCCTTCTGCCTGATGTGGAGAAGGGATTTAAACTTGTCTCTCTCACATTACAGAAGACTGCCCCATCCACTGGACATATGGCATGCTAGTTCTTCCATTTTGCATAAAATACTTCAGTACTCATTGAGCTAGAAGAGAGAGCAAGAGAATGACAATAGCCTGGGGGTTAGGACATGATCCTGGGTCTCTGACCTCCTAGATACATGGCCCATTTCCAATGACTATTGTATATTCATTTTAATCCATACAGTATCCTCTTTCCCTGATAACAGATTTCTAAACTGATTTCTTTACCTTATTTGCTAATGAGTCTGATTTATTTATGTAAGTCTTTATTCCTGTAATATTTATTTCTAATTGGAGAACTGAAGAGGTCCCCCCCGCAACAAGATTTCATGTTTCTTTCTATTTCCCTCCAGTGCCTTTCTCCTATATGATTTCTCAATTGTACTAAAATGAAGTGACTATGCATTCTGGATTACAATAAAGTTCCTTTCAGCAAAGTCCCTAGAGCTGATTCTCCTCTTACATACACTGATTTTAGAGCAGTGACAATTCATCCAATTCAGTGAAGTTCTGCCTGATACCTAGTCATGTAAGTAAGAGGGCAATCAGACTTTTAAGATTCTTTATGATTTTGCAAAAGAAACATTCTCAGTGGTTCAGCTCTTAAGGTTGCAAATAAATCCGTCAAAATGTGAATCATGTGTAAACTGATGTTTGCCTGAGTCTGTAAGGAGCCTGAAACAATTGCTTCTAGTGAGAGCGCTGAGAATGAGAGCTGCTCATCTCAACTTAATGTTGATTCTGAAGACTAACTATAATTTAATCTTTGGAATTGCTAAATATTCCATTGATGAGAAAAGCACATAAAGTTCAAAGCCAGGAGAGAATAAAAAAAAATGTTCAGGCTTTAAAATACAATATACAGTCGTGTCTTCAAGTACAGACCTGGTTATTAATAAGTATTTTCATAGAAAAAGTGCACATTAATGAGAGAGTTTCCAGATCAGGCAGCTAGGACTATTTACCTTTGACCCACATGATGGATATTGCTGACATACATAAAGGTTGTTTATGGTTCTAAACCCATTAATGCATATACCAGCATTAATGCTATTTTAGTCTTCACTCCTCTTTCTGGCATAAATTATGGTCCTACCAGACAAATCTCCTACTATAGACAGCAAAATTCAGTTTGTTAAATGCCTGTTTTACATTCTTTACAGCAAAATGATGTATTCTGTGAGTTTTCTAAAAACATAACATAAAAGCTTAGCATTAGTGATGTTGACAAGTTTTGAACATAAAATGAAGCCAGTAAATTTTAACATTTTGCTACCTATTAGAATGTTCTGTAAAATGTAATTGATATCTCACAGTGTGTGTGTGTAGGTAAGCTAATAATATACACGATATTTCTGAAAAAAATTGCAAAGAGAAACCTAGAAATTATACAAAGATCTAGGTGAGACTTATTCCTCTTTCATAATGTAATTTACCTACTTCTTTTGCTGCTAGAAAGAAATCATTTCTCCTGCTCCCCTGTTCAACAGTCAGCTTTGCCTGAGGTTGATCATGTCGAGGATCTTCCCTCCCAAAAGTCCAGTCCCCAGTGGCTTACTTCTCAACACCTTTTATTGTATAGATTATGGCACGGGTAGTCAGCAGGCAGATTGTAGGCCAAATCTGGACCAGCATATACTTTTGAATGGATCCCATTTTTTTTATTTATTTATTTACTTATTGTGATTTTTTTTTAATTATTTTCTCTGGAATCTGAACCTTGAACAAAAAATGTGGACCTTGACAAAAAAAGATTGACAATCCCTGGATTATGGGCAAAGAACTACACATACACAGTTTGAGAACCAGTGAAATTAGCTGCCATTTTGGCTATATCTGAGTTAAAGATTTTAGAAGCACATTGTTCCAATGCAGTATTGTTCCTGTTCAGCTGTGAATGTGCAATTACCATACCTCCTCACTGAAAGTGAGTGATTAAATAGATTGCATCTATGATACCAGAGAAGCCTCCAAAAATACCTCCTTCCTGATTGATTGACTTAATTGCAGATGATTAGTGTAAGAATGTCCATTTAACATGTGAAAAGGCAGTTTATAGCTCAATCACTTTCTAAAACATGTCTTAATTAGCAAGTGACTATTATGGCAACAGCATGACAGTAACTAGAGTATAAGATTCCTGCATGTGCTTATTTTAACTGAACTTTGTAATGAAATGTAACACTCATTTGGAAGGCATCAATTTCTGGAACTCCTGACTGAGCTTCTAGGGCACCCTACCCCCTGGGCTACAATGACTACCTCATCCCTCTGACACCATTTCCCCGCATGTTTGGAGTCAGGAGTGTGGACAGAATGGACTAGAAACTCATTCTGTGTCCAGTTGGGAGGCTTCTTCATAGAGTCATATGGTCAAGCCATTTGCTCGGCCAATGATCAAGAAGGGCTGCTCAGCCCTTCAGTGGCAGGGACAGCCTGACAGAGACAAAGACTAAATTTCAGCATTGAGCATTGAGTTTGGGTGCTGAGAGCGAAGCAGAGCAACTCAGGGAGTCTCTGATTAATTCCTAGTCCCCCACAAAAGGGAGTCTGATCTGCTTTGGATCAGGGAGTTCCATCTCTACAGATACAAGAGTCCAGAGTGGAAGAAATCTGACCTCCCGTCCCCCAGCAGCTACCAAGAGCCAACCAAGACCTGCATTGGACTCCAGACTAGGGAGTCAGAAGAGGACCCTGCCCCATCCAGGAGGTGAAGAAATGGTAAGGGTTTTATTGTTTAAGATGGCCAACATTCACAATGCTGCAGCACTCAACTCTGGATTCATACTCAGTGCACCATCTGCCTGAGGTGGTGTCAAGGAGGGAACTGGGTTTGGGGAAGAATTGTGAGTGTTGGAATTTGCTGAATTGTTAATGTTTAGTACTTATTACTAAACACAACCCATGCAAGATGCTATTCCAGAGAGGTTTGAGCCACAGCTCAAGGCAATGGCTATAAAAAATAAGGTCTATATGTGAGTGAGGCAAGATGTAGAGAGAATGGAAGATCGGGTAACTAAATTTCATAATGTGTTCTAGTTTCACCCAGTAAAGGCTTCACAACATCATTCCACTCTGTACTAAGTCTTCATTTTACAGAAGGAGAAACAAAGGTCATTCAGTTTTGCCATAATCCACAGAGCATGGGCACGAAACATATGCCTCAACTCTAGGAGTTGTGTGCTTTAAGCATTGGACTATGCTTCCTCTCTCCTGTATTAAGATGCATATTTCATCTCAAACTGTCACTTTGTAAATTTTGTGTTAAATATATATATATATATATATATAATGATTATTACACCAAACCACTGAAATGCAGTTGTATTTGGGACAGGATTGAGATGTTGTTTAACAGCCGTAGCAGCACTGCAGAATAGGAAGTTATGTAAAAAGAAATCCAATTTAAATTAGGTTTTTATGATATTAGGGCAGGTGAAAAGTTATTGGCAGGAATTGAAAGGGGATGATTAAACAGTAGTCACTGGAGTCAATATATACTAAACCCTTAGGTGACTTGGTTGTCAGAGTTACATATGACTACACTTGTCATCTGACCAGAGCCAGGAAATAAAGACTATTCTCCTCTAAATAAAGGACTGTTGGTTTATCACACTCTTCATTCAAGTCATCGAAGTTCATATACTGAATTCTTTTTTGAATTTATGCCATTGTATTGAATGAGCACAACTTATTTGTGCTAGTGTATTGAATGAGCACATTCAGCTTTAGTTTACATCTCATCCAAGGATTGGTATCTCTGGCAATACAGTGCTCCCAACATTTTGCTGGGGCATTGATTCATTATTGACTTAAAAGTAAAAAGAAAACTTACTACTGAATTACAAAGACCAAATTCAGCAGCACTTAGATGAAACTTGGAAGTCTCTTCTCCAAGTACAGACCTTCCCCAGTACTGCTTAAACTGCAAGGTCAAAGGGAATTATAGGTACATGACATAGCTACAAAAAGCTGGAGAAGCTGGAAGTATAAAAGTGTACACAAATGGAATCTACAGTTTTTATAACAGGAACTATATTGATTTTTGTACACATTAGTGATTTGAATTTCAGATGATGGAAGCAAGATATCATTCTGCAAGAAATTACTATTCAAATGGCATCTCAAGTTCTACGCACTTAATAAAATGCATAGAACTCAGCCTTAAAATTATTCCTGGAACAGTTTTCCATAATAACTCTCTGCCTTCATTTATACAGAAACCCATTTGCTATTGTGTTAAACTTCTGAAGCCAATCAGGAGCATTACAGCTTATTAATTTTAATATTATTCCTTTCACTTTTGATGAATAATATAACTGCCTCGTCTATTTTAACACACATGAAACAGAATCTGAAATTACTGCAACAATGAAAAGTAAACCCCCTCTCTCTATGCAACAATTTTTTTGAATTTTTCCTTTTTCCTATTTTACTTTTTCATTTCTTTTCGCACACTATCATTTGAATGGAAACCTCGACTGTACACAGAAATCATGTTTCTTTATCCCTTATGCTTTTACCACTTTTCCCTATTCATACACTTAATTCCAGTAGTTGTGGTTTAATGCATATGGACTCCAACTTTTAAAACAAATTACATCAAGCCAATCACTGACCAATTCACTGACAAATGAACGTCAGATGGCTTTGATGTTTCCTAATTAGTTGATTTTAAATGTTTTCACTTTTCTGTCTGTCTCTGATCTAAGATGTTTTTACAGAGTAGGAAAATATTTCTGGGACTTCTGGGAGATTAAAGGGCAAATTGAGCAATGGGATGCTGTAGCGACATTTATATACCAGGCACTACTATAAATGAATGGTATTAGTCATACCTGTAGATATATTCTATTTTGCTCAGAATATAATATTTTGAAGATTGTGATAGAGATTAGAATTGAACAATTCCCTGGTGATCATTACTATTACATGTCTCTCAGTATTACCAAATGAGTATAAGAACACCTCTGCTATCCTCACACCATTTCCCCCTACACACACTTTTGAATGCTTTTTGAATGCAGAATTTTTAAATGATGGTTTTCAAGTGTCTGCATATTTTATAAATTTCAGAAAGTCCTGAATGCTAGTGGTCTGAGAGCCAGCATCCTATCATTCCTGTTTCTGTCAACAACATTGGGTACCTGTCCATCACTTATCCCAATTCAGTAATGTCCTATTTGTTTCTTTAGGGACTTTCTTCACCCAAATCTCTGTGTAAATACAATAGGGATGGGCAAAAGACTCTGGGGTACAATAAGGCAATTATCCTCATTTGTACCATGAAGTCAGAGGACCCCAGTGGAGGCTCTACACAGAGTACACATCATAAGCATTGTGTTGGACCCAGCATAACTTTTATTTGCTGCTGTAAGCAGTCCACTGTTACTTGCACTTTTTCAGATGCCATCGACTCATAATGAAAGAAATCAAGGTTCCATAAGTCTTCTTTTGATCTCCCCACAACTCCCAGTGGACTACCATAACATAGTTCTTTATACGCCACAGAGAGAATTAATAGACTGACCACCCACCCCACCCCTTCCTCAGTGAAGGCTGTTCAAATTGTGACTCTGGCTGTAGGGAAGTGGGCAGAGGGGTTGGAAATGAGGAGTGCCTTAATTCCATCCCTTCCCTCACTAACCAGAGTAAGCTGGCCAAGCCCAAAGAGGTTACAGTAAAATATATCGCCCCCTTTTGTGGAGTAAATTATTCCCCCCTCCTCAGACCCAGGATCTATACACTGCCAGGGTGATTGCAGCACATATAGCCATACACAAGCTAGCTTTAATCTAGCTAGCCAAAGCACTGAACATCAAAAGCAATTAACCACAGCACCCTGGGTTCCAACTTCAGGGTTCTGGGAGGGCTTGTACAGCCCACACTGAAATCTGTGTTGCTGTGGCTTCACTACTATTAATACCTGAACTAGCTAGATCAAAGCTAGCTTGGGTATGCCTATGTTATGAAGTGAAATTTTCACCCACAGCAGTTTAGAAATTCAGTATTGTTGGTTCCCACAGCAACCATGCTGAACCAACATAACATTTTTGGCATTAAAGGAAATGCATAATGACATTCAAAGAAATACAAAATATCACAGTATGCACAAGCGAGCTGTTTAATGTTGCATTCTTGAAGTCTCTTGCATTGCATATTATACTAAAATGGCTAAAGGTGGGATGAGAAACAATTTAACAACAAAAGCATTTTTACTACTTTTTTGGAAAAGAATAAAATCTCAGCTTTAAAGTTTTTTTTTAAAAATGGTAACACTACAAATATTAAGAAAATAAAGTCTGCTAGTGATCATATACAGTGTAAAATAAAAATAAATCTTAAAACAAAACAGTACATTAACCCAGAGGTGTGTGGGAAAGACTGTCACAGTGTACAGGGTAGAGAAATGGGGGTGCGGGGGAAAGTGCATGTCCTCATCAGTAATGTGGGTGCTGGACATTATACTGTAGACCAGTTTATCAGACTCAAGTTGCAGATTGTCCTTATCTACAAACTGAGAACTTGGAAGGGGCAGTTATAGTTTCATCGGTGTCACCAGACTGTGAATCAGCACTATGTATTTTACGCACTGCCATAGGCAGAAATACGCATCACCTGAAGAGAAACTATGACAATCAAAAGTACTAGGTATCCAAGTGTGGTCTGTTTGGAGAGGAAATCAGTTACTTTTCAACACATAGATTTTTTTGCCTAAGAAGGACTAAGGGAAACTGATTACTTCCCCTACTCCTCAGCCTTTAGTCAGTATGTAAGACAGGAGACTGAGGGTAAAAACAAAACAGGAAACAAACAATTACAGTTGTAGCAACATCCCAAGAGTTCTCACTAAAATTAATTCTATTTAAAAATGTTTCTCTAACAATGTTTCAAGTTCCATTCACTATTTCTAGGAGTGGGTGCGGGGAGGGGAAATTCAAGTTTTCTGGGACTCTGGGGAGAAAATGACGTAGCTATGTTTGACCTCACCAAAGGTAGGGTCAAAAAGAAAAAATTACTCCTCAATATATTGACAAGGATCTTGGGCCTTTTCTTCTTGAACTATTGATCAGAGCTCATTTATTAGGACCAGATAGGTGTACCACACCCATAAAGTCAGTTTCTTTTAATTATAGCAACAATCTCTTACAACACCTTTCATTCATAGATTTCAAAGCTCTTTACAAAGAAGGTCACTATCACTATTCTCCATTTTACAGATGGACAAGTCACATCCCACCCTGTGCCTCAGTTTCCCCAAGGCTGCCCAGGAAAGAAGTTGCAGATCCAAGAAGAGAGCCCAGGTCTCTTCAGTCTCAATTCAGTTCCCTATCAAGTAGGCCACACTGCTTCCATACAGTAGATAGCTGTTGATAGAACTCAGCACTTCCATGTAAATAATTCTATAAAAATACTACACACATATATGAAAACTCATATTGGGGAGGGCAAGGTAATCTATTATGGTACTACACTAGTGCCTCAAAAGACCCAATCTAGATCATAGTCTCATTATGCTAACTATGATAGAGTACAGCTGGCTGAAAAAGCATTACCCTCCAGAAAATTTATTTTTGGCAGAAATTTGAATACAAACAGATTTTGGTCACAAGCAATAATATTTTGGTTTTCATTTGTTTGGAAAACAGTAATTTTTCACCAAAATATTAATTTAGCCAAAACTCAAGTTTTTTTCATCAAAAATAATGTTGGGAAATTTTCAGCTGACTTCTTTATATAGCAACTACTGAGACAGAAAGTCCTGCTCTAAAGAATTTAAAGTTTAAGAAGACATGACAAAAGAAAGAATGGCAAGGAAAACTAAGGCACAGAGCAGTGAAGAGACTTGGTCAGAGTCACACATTCAGAAAGTGGCAGAGCCAGGAAATTAACTCAGATGTGTGAACATGTTTAAGCATTTGAGAAGATTCCCATCTCTCTCAGGTTAAGAGAGCACCCTTTTATGACTGCGTGTGTTATAACAGAGCTTTCCTGTCTAGTGCCCTCTGCTGATGATTGCTCTGTTCCTATGGTGGTCTGCTTCTTCTCCAGACTTGGCCCTCTGACCATGTCATGTGTCAGTCCCACCTAGGGTGACCACATGTCCCAATTTTATAGGGACTGTCCTGGATGTTGGGTCTTTTCCTTATATAGGCTCCTATTACCCCCAAACCCCCATCCCAATTTTTCACATTTGCTGTCTGGTCAGCCTAGTCCCACCCCTTTTGGATAACAGCAACTCTAACATCCTTACAAAAAATCTTGCACTCAAACTTTGGGACTTGTGTTTCTCAGTCATCTTACTCCACTCTGCGGGGCTTCACATTGCCTTGCTAGTGGCTGGTAGAGTCCTATCCGCTACACTGGGTTCCAGTCCAGTGATCCTAGGACAGGTAGTCAAGACCACTCCATCAGACTTCTTGCTGCAAACTTCCTGCACTTGTTCCTATTAAAACTGTTAGGCTTATATATTCTCCCTCCTTTTAGGGCTGGGACTTGCAGGTTCTCCCCTACAATCACCCCATACATCATAAAACAAAAATAGAAACTTAAACCAACTTTTGCTCACTTCAGGCTTAACTTTGCATGCCTCTGAAGTCCCTCTCTTTGTTCCTTCACTGAACAGCTCCCAGGGGTCTCCCCCTGGAAGTTCAGATCCTGCCTTATTGTTAGAGCTCACCACTGGGGCCTGCTTCACACCCACTGTCTGTTCTGTGTTTCTCCTGGCCTCTTGCCAGAGTTCTCTGCTCAGAAGATGATCCCAGGTGAACTCTCCCCCTAAGCTTCCACCTTGACCCTCCTGATCTCGCCACTCTAGCTCTAGAAAGTGACTGCAGAGTTTTTACCTGCAGCAGTCCCCTTCTAATCAGTACTTCCCTTCTTTATAGTCACCATAGAGCTTCTTTCCCTAGCTGGGCTTCATCTTTAATTAAGCATGGCTCATTCTCTGGGTGCAGCAAAGTAGCATAATTGGCCTCTCAGGCCCATATTAAACCTCTCCTCACCTGTGTGGGGTACACACCTCATCACATTGACCAGTATGTAAGTTTTAGTTTTCTTTATCCATTTTACAGTACTTCAATTGGTGGTGTTTCATTAGTGCTGTGTAGACACCCAGGTTATAGATTTTCAGGCGCTTAAAATGGCTTGGAATTAGAATAAGCTCACAGCTGTGGGTAGTCTTGTGATACCTGCCTTTCCTGCAGTATGCAGAGCTACAGGAAGCAGCTATGTCATTTACAGCATTTCATAAAATATTGCCTGAAGTGATGTCACAGGTACATCATCAGACATTCACCACAGCCAACAGAGAAACATCATTCAATGAAAATGTAATTCTAAACCTATTATTAGCACAATGATCACTGTCTACTCCCTTCCACTAGTACATAAATCTAGTCACCTTTTTATAACACATCTGCAAAACTCCTTACTTTTCTGTCTGTTTGGGAACATACAGCACAATAGTAAAAGAGCAATGGTAATATTTATTTGATGTATTTTAGGTATTTGCATGGAGCTCCTCACAACTGCATGGGCTCATCACAGGAGTTAGTCGTACTGGGATTAACTTTTGGATTAAAGAGGTTGCACTGAGCGACAAAACTGTATATGAAAAAAGCTGCATTTTAAAGCAGCAGGCATATTAGATGCAGCCATGTAGTAAAGTATACTGGTCTGGTTCACATTTACACTGAGGCATCTTTACACTAAGGCCATTTTATGGCTGAAGGGGATCTAAAATGAGCATAAATTATATTTACACCTACTTTAAGGGCCATGTGTGTATTGCTGGATTAGCGTAAAGGCACCTTAATATAAATGAGCAAGATCTGAGGCCTTATCTTTCAACTGGCATGTATAGAACTAGCTCCGCTGATTTCAATAGGGCTCCTTGCATGAATAAGACTAGCAGGAATCTTAACCTCTTTATCAAATCTGCAAAGAACTATCAAAGATAAGATAGTAGTAAGAAAACATTGCACAAAGCATGGATACTATTGCAATCAACTTTATCTCATCCTTTTGCCAAGGATAAATAAATAAGGTAAAGCTTGTTTTTACCTGTACCTGAAGGTTTGCCTTCTGCACTCAGTGTCACAACAGACTCTTCCCACAGTTCAAAAGCTTGAAAGAGTGTAGGGCAGCTGTGCTCCCCATCAGACATTTTGCAAGACTGGGTTAAAAAACAGCCAGACCACAAGAAAAAGAGATTTTCCTTCTCAAATCACTGTCTCCAGCTCTGACAGTCCCATGGGAACCTCACATTCCAACCCTATTTTCTCTTCTGACAGGCTACCTGTCCTGTCACTACTAGTAATAATATGACTAAGAATGAACCGGAGTTGAATTGTATTTTGGCAAAATGCCCTGAATCACAAAACTTGAGTCTGCTGAATCAAAATCCATTTTTAACAAGATATTGCTATTACCCAGTACAGTCCCTTTCTCATCTTTTCCCTTTACATAACTTTGTTGTGGGCCTTTTGTTTATTGGATCCTCTTACTCATGCATAAGAAACAATCAGCACTTGCCCTGTACCTGAATATTTTTTCCCCACTGCTGTAACTTTAACTTGGTGTAACTACACTGAGTCAGGATGAAGGAGGAATGGATGTCTAACTACACTGAGTCAGGATGAAGGAGGAAGGAGTAAAGATGAAGGAGGAATTTGTGGCTTGCCCTCCAATCCAAGCCATCACTGTTTCCTATACAACTATTATTCCATGTATCCTCAATGAATCCTTGCTGATTCTTCTGAACATCTGTTGCTTCTCTCCACATGGACATCTCAAAGAATTCCTCAGCTTCTGTTGTGTCATATCAAAGTCCATATTACCATTGTCAATATTATATGAAAGAGAGTTGAGACCAAAGTTCTCCCCTACTTATCCTACAATTACATTTGCTTCACCAACAGAAGAACTGCAAAGCCAGATTTCTCTGAGTAAAAATTGTCTGGTTTATTTTGATTTAATCCCAGGACATTTTAACAAGAGGATCATCTCAGTAGTATTGCACTACTGTATAATCGATAATGAAAAGCATGTATGGGCTGCTTGTGAATGTCAAAGGAGTTAGAAGCAGATGAAAAGGGCATTTTACAAAGAGTAATTTAATGATCCACTTCAACATTTCACAAGCACTTTCCCTAGAACAAGAAAATATTGATGAATCAGATTATTTAAGGTGAGAGACCAAAGGAAAAAAATGAAGTGGTGAAATAACGGTGTTATATTCAAAACAGTGGGATGAAAACAAATAGTGAAATCCTGGTCTCATTGAAGTCAGTGAGAGTTTTACCATCAACTTCAGTGGGACTAGGATTCCACCATTAAAGTCCATTATTTGCTTGTTTAGATTCTACTCTAGATACCATCTTTATTAAAAAAAAACCTTTCAAATAAAAATAAAATAGATAAAGGATGTTTAAAGCCAAACACTCATTCAACATACAATGCCCCACCTCAGCAAAGCACTTAAACACATGCTTAACTTTAAGCACTTGCTTATGTTCATTCCTATTCAGAAACACAATTCATCATGGGCTGTGTTATTGTATTAAGTAAATAGAATTATAGCATATACTTAAAGTTAATGTGAAGTCAATGGAATGTAAGCAGATCACTGAAGTTAGTTTTGTAGTAGAACATCCGCAGCAGCAATGGTTTCTTCTCTGGCGATATGCATTACTCACCCTCGCCGACCCACCCACACAAAGACCACTAGGGAGAAACAGCTCCTGGCTGTACTCAATATCAGAAAACATTGGCCTGGATCTGGAGTCCCTATTAGGAATCATGGAGAACATGCTTCTGTGATCACCAAAATTTAAGTTTTAACACTAATGAAGGAACATTGTAGAGGTATTTGAGCTTCTCTGATTTATAGTTTAGCACTTTTTGTATAGCGATTCCTACTTTGTGGAGATTTTGATCATCTAAGGGTTTTAAGATTAAGATTTGGTCCCTGCCACCTAGCCCTCTGGTAGTAAGGATTTTAGCAATAAGCGTTTTGGTAGTTTGAGCTGTTGGGGGAAGAGAAGATTTATACCAAATATCATATCCTTCCTTTTAAAAAAGGCATCAGATGAATCTCTCTTCTTAGGATCTGGAAAGCAGAGACACAAAAATTGAATCATATTTACAGGGTAGAAGGGAAATAGTCTACTCTATTGCTGACATTTCAGCTGGTACTGTATTAGTGCATGTAATGCATATCTGTCACTGAGTTGAAATTAATTCTGAATCAGTTGCCATCCTGTTTCTCCCACAAACAGCAAAAAACATCAATAATATAGTCATGGAGCCACTTGAGGACAAGTTCTATTACATGCCATGGTACAAGGCTGCTCTAATATTGTTTATACCTTAATTTTTATTCCAAGTAAGTGGATTCATGTCAAAAAAGTTGAAAATGGGCATAATTATTACACTGACAATGGGGTTAACGCAGTACCTGCTATAAAAATGACAGCTGTGTAAACACTCCTAGTTTTGCAAATGCTTTTAATCTTGTTTGTGATAACCTAGAGAAGAGAGAGGCTTTGTGTAATATCATTTCAAAGGGAAGGCATATCTGTTTCTGCTTCACAGATCTGTAAAATGTAATTGTACATCTGAAACATTTTCAAAAAGAGTATAATATGCCCCAACATACTTTTATTCAAAATGTAGCTACCAAATCGAATTCTATATTCTGCTAATTAAGTAGATGTTGAGAATAGAGGGCTAAATTCTGATTCAGTTGCACCAGTTTATAACCAGAGTACCTCTTGTGAGTTCACTGCAGTTACCTTAGAAATACATCAGTGAAGAAGATCACAATTTAGCCTAGTTTCCATTATTATATGGCACGGCATTGGCAGATGACTACGACAAAATGAGAGTAGTCTATAATGGTTCAAGAGTGCCTACCATGGCTTTGAACCGCTTCATCTCAGAAGAGGTGGAGATAATAAAATTAGGATAGTGAGGTTTTACAGCATCTCACTATTATGGCCTGCTCCACTCCAGAAGAGGGAACCAAATAAATGCAAGTACCCCTCATATAGTGAAATCAGTCCAGCCCCCACTCTGTTGCCCATTCTATTGTAACAAGGGGGTGGTAATGAAAGCTGTTCTTTCTAGGATAGTGAGAACAATATGGTTGCTCATTTCTGAAGCCCAGTGCCAAAACTCTTTTCCAAATGAGGCAGCAATAAAAAGGCAGACCTCCTACCTATGACACAAACTGCCTAGCCACTTACTGCTGTAGTCCTGCTAGTACCAATTTCATTCCAGTGGTGGTGAAGAAGACAGGTGAGGAATATGAAGAAAGAAAGGGGAAGAATTAATGTAGGGCCTTCCCCAGGGCACAGAGTACTGTTTTCCCGAAGTGTCATTATGGTTTTTTGCACTAATTTTGGCTATTTTAGCTGTCATGGATTATATTGGGAGACGAATAGCCAGGTGGCATTACATAATGGTGTGGCTGGTAGGTTAGTAGCAGAACTGGACAGCTATGGGTACAGAAGTTGGGACTTGATCCTGACAACTATATTTCTTTGGCATAATAGTATCCTTGGATGAATAGGTACCTGGAGAAAGGCATTTTTAGAAGTTTTGATTAGTGTTCCCTTCAGGTTCAGAGTCCAGACTAGAGAGCCTAGGTTCTTCATTCCTCCACTTTGTCAGGAATGAGAGATTTGCGTAGTGCTCATAGAAGTAGTATAGTGGAAGGGTGTCTGTGACTGACAGTTATCTTAGGAACAGTCTTATCTTCCTATCATAGTTCAAATTTGGAGAGTGAGTTGATGTTATTGCAGACTACCTTTGCATCGTGTGTTGGACTTCTTTACCCATGCATCTGGCTGTGGAAGTTAAGCCTTTTTAATGGTGATGATGTGGTAGCTGAGGGGGTGAATAGTGCTGATATGGGATGTAGATTTGAAGTTCCAACTGAAGGAAGACAATTTGAATTCATGAAGGAAAGAACTACGGTGATTATCATGATGAGGTCAAGCAGAAAAAGTATTTTTTGTGTGATCATCTTGTCTGTTTTGTTGCGAGAACATTTTTTCCATTTCTAGCCAAAAGAGTTTTGTCACGGGATTGGCCCAGCGTGTTTTCAGTCTGCCCAGTGGTCGCTTGTGGTCTCTGGAGGACTAGTCACTAATGCAAGTTGTTCACCTATTGTCTTACCTGCATACTACATGACCCGCCCATCTCCACTTTGCATCGTACATCACTTGCACTACATAGGTCACCTCTGTACACCTTTTGATCTCCTCATTTGGTATGTGATCATGGAGCAGTGTGATAATCAACATTTATCAAAACTATACCAGGCTAAGGGGGGTGGGGGTAGATTATTTCACTCTCTAATCATTTTTAAAGGCCTGTGCACAAATGAAAGCACTGGAAAGCAGCAGCACCTTCCTTTCACTCTGATTCTGGGGATACCACTGCCCAGCAGATTTTTCAGGGGAGCAACAAGTCATCTTTGAGCTTCCCTAATCCATTGCAAGGAAAGTGAGAGGGAAAAATGTGCTATTGGTAGGCTTTCTTATCTCTTGGCTGGTAGAAGAGCTGTGAGAATCTGGATTGATGTACAATGTACCAGTTCTTTCAGTACTCTGCAATGGTAATAATTCAGTGCCCTAATTTGAGAACATTAATTAATTTATGTTTTAATTCTACTTTAAGTTGTGGTAATCTCTATACTCTTATTTCCATCAGCCATCCTGTCTTTAAATCCATATTCTATATTATTCATCCTTTATAGGTGCTGGAAGGTGAGGGTGCTGGAAACCACTTCAAGCCACCTCTGCCGGCTTGAAATGGTTTCTATCATATACAGGGTTTATAGTTTGGTTCAATGGCTGTCAGCAACCCCACTATACAAATTGTTCCAGCACCCTTGCCATCTTTATTGAAAAACAAGGCAGGGTATTAATTTAGTTTTGGGGCAATACCTAGATTACCTTTAGTCCTCCTCCCTTCCTTCTCCCACCCACACTGCAGAGTGGCCTAACCTCATCTTTTCTGACACTTTTTATTTATAGAACTCTAAAATAACATTTTAATTTCCTTCATATAAATTAATTCAGCTTGACTTATAGCATGTCTCACTTTATTCCTATACTATCTAACCTCTAAGATGTAGCTTCCTTTGCTGATCAGTCCCCTTTTCCATTCCCTATAAGCTTTCTGTTTATTCCCTTTTTGAGGGAGTTATTCATCTAGCTGGGTCTGGAGCCTTTCCCTACATACTATTAACCAAAATCTATCCTTTTGTAATAAAGAAAACAAAACACAGGTGATGATATGTTTTTGATTATCCTGCCTTTTAAACTCAATTGACACATGATAACTCAATCCAAATTTAGTTCCTACTACCTGCTCTTTCCATTCAATTTGTCAAAAGGATGGCAACACCCTCACGGTGTTGTCCATCATCCTGTCCAGAAAACAAAGACTTTGAGAAGACTTTTGATAGCATTCACAGAACAAGCCTATGGCACATTCTGTGGGCATATGGAATTCCTTTCCATGTAATCAAAACCATCAAAAGATTCTATTTCAACTTTACATTCAATGTTGATCAAGTGAGCTCAATTCCGAAGTCAAAATAGGAGTACATCAAGGATATGTCATGTCTGCAATCCTCTTCAACGTTGCCATCGATTGGGTAATGCGACATACAATAGAAGACATGCCAAGAGGCATTAAATGGACACTCTTCTCATCCCTTGAAGACCTGGATTTCGCAGATGATGTTGCTCTCCTATCACATACCCAACACCATATACAAGAAAAAACAACTCAACTCAATGCATTCAGCCATCAAATTGGACTGAAAATCAACTGCAATAAGTCAGATATCATGACTTTTAATATTGCCTCACCATCACCAGTACTGATAGAGGATTATGTTCTCACCAATGTAGAAACATTCACAAACTTGGGCAGCACCATCAGCCAGGATGGTGGAACAAGCCAGGACATTTGGAACAAAATCAATAAATCCAGGAACACCTTCAAGAGCTTAAATACAATCTGGAAATCATGCAAATACAAGACTAAAACCAAACTCAAGATTTATAAGAGCTGTGTACTTTTAACACTACTTTATAGTGCAGAATGCTGGGGAATAAGAAAGTATGACATGTCCAAACTGTCTTCATTCTATACTATCTGCCTCAGAAAATCTTCTGTATCTTTTGGCAGAGAACAATCTCAAAGCAAGATCTATCGACATAGTGCAGCCAAGAGGATCTGAACACCATCGTTGCGAGGAGGTGTTGGAGATGGATTGGGCACGTGCTTTGGATGGAAACTGATTCCATCACCACACCTGAACGCAAGCGAAAATGGTGCTGCCCAAAAACAATATGGCGAAGAGTTGTGGAAGCCAAGCTGAAAAACCTGGGGTACAGCTGGGGAACTAATGAAAGACTTGCTAGAAACAGACAGGAGTGGAGAAGCTTTGTCACTGCCCTAAGCACCAGAGGCATAACAGGAACATGAATGAATGAAAACCTGCTCTTTTCAGATATCCTCAGTATTTGCCAAAACAAGTTTAAAACTGTTTCATTTTTTATTAGTTCAGTGATTATTTGATGGAGGATACTGTTGTCTATCATGTCAAACAATAATTGGGCTCTACCAGAATTAATAGCATTTATTCTCCAATCTATATCTGGGAGGTTAAAATTTCTCATTATTACACAATTCCCTGTAATAATTTTATCTCTAATAATATTAACATAATATCTAATAATCTAACATTAGCAAGACCTATCCATATCCAAGTCTGAACCTGAGGGTCTACAGCAGACCACTAACACTATTCCAATGAAATATATTAAAATTCTTCCTCAAAGTGATTTTGATGGAAACAGATTCTGGTTCATCCACTCCATCATTATTTCTTTACAGTTTAAGGCATCATTGATGTATGCAACCACCCCATCACCTTTACTTCTCTCTCTCAAACAGCACATGCCCTTTGATACCTATATTCCAGCCATGCATGTTATTCCACCATACTTCTGGAATCCCTATGACATTCAGTTTGACCTCCTAATTCTGTTTGCTAGTCTTGCACAAAATGAAACTTACAGCTCTACCCTTCTTACACTTAGTGCAAATAGAACTTTGAAGTACTTTTCCTATACTTAGGGTCTGATTTTCAGAATTGCTGAGCACTTTGGTCTACAGATGAAGTGCTCAGCACCTTAGAAAAATAGGCTCTTAAAGATTCTTGTTCCCTCTCCCCATTTCTAAAGCTTCTATCACCATGGTATCTGCAGTTACTCATACAGTAATTATTGACTTTCATGGGAACTAGGTACATCCACCCCAATGCAGAATTTGACCCATTATATGGAGTGTCAGTAAACATTTTAAGGCAATAAACAAATAGTAACTTTTTTTCCTTTGTTTAGTGAATGAATAAATGGCATATTTTTCCTTATTCAGTATTTTATCAGTATTAGAATTTTAACTAAAACTTCTAATAGTAATTACTTAATATCTGTACTTATAGAAAACTGGTTCGGAGTATGTAGATAGTAAGCAGTAGCACAAATCAATATTTACAGAATGCCAATATTCAGTTATCCCTAGAAATTGTTTTTACTTTCTAAAATACTGCAGAACAATGTGTGTTAAGAATTCAGATTTGGGTGTAGGGAAAGAGTTACTCACAGTATAAGAAAATAACATCATGTTTATGTTCTGATAAACATAGTCTTATCATATAGCTCAAGCGCAAAGGAAAAGGGACAGTAAGCTAATCATGACTTGTCAAACTCTCATCAGTAAGCAAACTGCAAACCTGATTCTTTAATCTGGCTGGTCTATATTCAGAGTAGTACTTACAGAGGCTAAACCATTCCCCTCCCCTTCCAATATAAGACAGAGGAGGCTACAGCCTACTCAGACTTGTGTAAGTAGACAATGACTCAACAAGGCTGTTCCTCCTGCCTAATTTCCTCCAGACCCTTCTTCATATTAAGATGAATGGTACAGGAGTTCTTATTTGGCTACATCACCCAGGATCTTGCATGCTTTGGGAATTCCCAGGTAGCCCTATTAGCTGAAGTTTCAGGCCTTTGTGCCATTGCAAAAAGAGCCACAGCAGAATGGAAAAACTGGACCCAGCATCGGCCTACAGTTACTACACTGTAGTTTGTGAGTTTAACACTGTTTTTTCTTATATGAGGTATCTCTGGTAACTGTGCTGCAATGATTGAAAAATATTGGTTTTCTTTTAGTGCTTTGCACTGTGCCCTCTTTTGCTATTGATTAGTAGATGAGTACAAAAACAACTGAGATAATTATAACTTTTAGTGATAGGTCTTGTGCATCCAAACTCACTTATTTTAGTCTATATGTTCATCTGCAGACTTAAAAACATTGCTTTCGTTCACATTCAGAAGGTTATCTTAAGAACTACAGTAGAAATTAAAAAAAATCAAATTAAATTCTGTGGAAACATATGACACTGCCACCAGAGTACTGGTAAGTCATACTGTAAACTACTGAATAACTCTTATTCATGATAGCAACAATACAATCTTGCCTTTTAAATTTAGCGATACTAGCCATGGATGTAACTGCTGACATTTGTTCACCAGATTCTATTAGAAAAAAAAAAAAACATTTAATTCAGCTTTTAGATTCCTTCCCTTTCACTAGAAATTATGCTTTTCATTATTATTTTGCAAATGGTTCATTTTGCCTCAAAATACCTCAGTGAAAAACGTAAAGATTCAAGTTAAGCATTTTTGCTGAATAACAGTTTTTATAAGTGTATTTATTATTTTAAAGTGTTTAAAGACTGCTTTGAGTGAAACAGTCCCATTTTTGAGATTTCAGAACAAAATTTAGGGGCCATTGTGACATTACACCCCATATTTTTTCATTAAAAATGTTATAATATGAATATGGCATAACTAAGATATGTTTGATGCAAGGTGGGTCATATGAGGTACCAATGAAAGGTTATGGTTTACTGAATGTGATTATACAATTGGTATTTATGAATCATTTCTGTATCTGAAGTTAGAAATATTGACTATGTAATAATTATGACTGGGTTTTCACCTGGGAACCACCCACCAGACCGTATGCAAACAGCCTGCTTGGGCCATTAGGAAGGACAACAGGACTTTGACGATACTAATCTCCCTCCTTCCTGGGAAGTTTCCTGGGAGGCTGCTTTGACACTGCAGGTTCATGTGATCATGTCACCTGGTATAGGATACCATCTTAAAATGCTGGTACTTTTCCATGGGATGGAAAACAAAGGATTTCTGTCATATGCAAATCCTATTTAAGGCTGGGGAGTGAGTTAATCTAGGCTCTTCTCCACTGCCTCCCCACCCAAGAAGGAAGACTGCTGGAAACACCTGAAGAAACAAAGGAACTAAACTGGGGGAGGCAGGGGGCTGAGTCCATGGGAAAAAGGTCAGCCTGAAAAAGGAATCTCTGGAGTTGTTAAACTGCACTGCTTGCAGTTTAATTTAGGAAACTCTGCAACCCACCTGAAACACCATTTAGGGTGAGAAATTATTATTTGTAGCCAGTATTCCTGGAAGTATTAAGCTTAGTTTGTGTGTTTTCTTTTATTTTCTCAGTAAGCTGCTTAGATCTGTTTGCTATCCCTTATAATCCTTAAAAAATACCTTTTGTAGTTAATAAACTTGTTTTTTGTTTATTCCAAAACTGAGTTAATACAATTCATGACGGGGGGGGGGGGGAGGGGAGGTATAGCCAAAAAGCTGTGCATATCTTCATCCACAATAAGGGAAGGGGTGAATTTCATGAGCTTCTGCTATGTTGATCTCTGTACAGTTCTAGACAATATAATTTTGGGTTTACACGTAGAGGGTGTGAGTGCCAGAGTGCTGGGGAATGCCCCAAGCTGAGTTTTTCCACACAGAGTTGACTGCAGAGTGTATGATTCTACAGCTGGGTGCGTCCCTACCTGTTTGTGTGTGTGTGCAGCAGGACAAGATGAGGAAGTCCAGGCTGGTGGACTAGGAGGACTCAGTGGGACCCCAGCACATCAGGTGATACCCCAAAAGGAGGGTCCAACCCTTCACAGTCATATTTTAACCCATCATCACAGTCCACCCACACTGAACTTCTCAGAGCATTGTAAAGCTGTCAGAAAGCTGTTTAAAGCAACCAGTTGGGAATTGATACAGGTGCATTGAGAGAATGTTGCTGTGTTCTGGTGATCCCTGGCTGGCAGAGAGACCCCTCTGGTAGTACTAATAGCCAGAACAACTTACAGAAGCTTCGAGGCTGCTGTATGTCTCATGCTCAGCTATGCCACATATAAATTAGAATTGTGCCCAAAATCTTGAGGTTTCATTTGCCTCCTACCTTTCTCTCTCTCTCTCTCTCTCTCTTGCACACATGCACTTTATTGCCCTTATTTTGCACAACCCTAATTATGAACCTTATCCAAAGCCCAGTGAAGTCATTGGAAAGGCTCCCACTGATTTCAGTGGCCTTCCTATTAATATGTCTCATACCTGCTTTCTGTTTTATGCATTACTGAAAACTAGTTTAACTGTAATTGATTATACTGTCCTGTCTATACAAGTCCAATCTTTCCCCATGCTGCTTATAAACAAACTGCAGCTTCTTTGTACCCACGCTGACTGCTGAAGAATGGCACCAGAAAGAAGTCAGTACTAATGTCATCACCAGTCTCCTCACATTCAAATCAAGCAGCAAGATAAACTTAACGAGAAAACGCAACATGAACAGGCACTTGAGCCTAAAGGGCAAAGAAATGGGTCAGAGTCAGACACTGTTCTTGATGCACTGGGGGCTTGTTCATTCTGCAATTCTAATTTAAACATGTCCTTTCATCTTGGTTCATGGGGGGTGGAAGCAAAAATTGAGGCGGGGAGGGGGATTTTTTTTTCACATCCCATATGCTGGGGTTAACTTAATGCTCAACCTATTTCTATTGCATTGTACGAGTAACTTTGAATCATATCAGCACTTTGCACACATTGTAAACTAGGGAAAAAAGAAAATTAATTTAAAATGTGCTGGACTTTGTGCAAACATTAATGTTACCTTGATTTAATTCCCACTCAAACATATTTGATGCATTTACAGTTTGTCTGAGACTTAATATTTTAGTGATTGAAAGAGTACTATTTGTTTATAAATGAGTGGAAATGCAAACTTCCTAGTTACATAGTAATCTCAGTAGACATCAAATCATAAAGAATTTTTTTATGTTAAGACTCAATTATAGTCAGGTTCAAAAATATACAGCTAGCATGTAACACTAAATATGCATGATTAAAAAACGTGTTTTAGTTCACGGTTTTAAGGTTTGTATTTTGGGGTATGTGCCTTGCTATTTAGTTGAGGGAAAAAAAGTAGATCTCTGTTACAAGGCCAGTTTTATAATGGATGCCTAGCAGATATTAGAATGTCATATCAATTTAAGGTCCTTAAAAGCATCAATGTGAAATCCAGTGATTCTAACAAATTCTAATTAGAAGTTTTTATGACAAATTTGATTAGAAGAGGTAATCTAATCAGAACTCTTTCTAGGTTCTTATATCACCACTGTTGTATCCTTTCATCCATGCATTAATTCTGCTTCAGCACAGGAGACATAGGTGCTGGAACGAGGGGTTCTACCACACCCCTGGCTTGAGTGGTTTCCATCATATACAGGGTTTTACAGTTTGATTCAATGGCTTTCACCATCTCCACTATACAAATTGCTCCAGCACCCCTAACAGAAGGATGGACAGATGGCCACTTGAGGTTCCTTCTAGCGCTACACTTCTATGATTAAATGATGTGACAAATTTTAGTTACATGTGGTTCATTCTTCCTTACCAGGGGAGACGTTATGCGAGTAATGATGTGAGTTGTTTCCTTAATAAATTCTATATGTTTATATTAGCGAAGAATTGTGCCATACAGTGGGAGTAGAGGTGTTGATTGTTGCAGTGGTCCTGATTTTCCACAATGTAGAGGTCCTTATATTTCTAAAATAGATTTGATTAATGTTTTTAATCTTAATGGAAGGTATTGGTGGGAATCTATATGGGGGGGGAAAGGACGTGAAGGTTTTTTGTGGGGTAGGAGTCATGATTTCTCTTGTCTTTTATAATTAAATATGCTGATAAATATTAACACAAAGAAACTCCCTATCCCTGGGCACCAATTTAGAAACAAAGTACAGTCATTTAAACATGTTATCTACTGAAATAGCCATCCTTGGGACAGGTTAGTTACAGCTGCTGTTCAAATGATCAAAATAAATATGGCAATCATAAGTGATCCGTTCATAAACTTACACATGGAAGATTGAATTTGGAATAGGGAAGGAGAAATGATACATTAGCTCTAAGGATTAGATTCAGAGGGACTTATGTGGCCTTGTGCATGCCCACCAGTGGAAACTTAGGTTCAAGTCCCTGCTCCAAGGAATATTTAATTTATACATAGTGGAACAGCTCTGATAAGAGAGAGACCCACCCCCACTATAGCCAAAAGCCTGACAGTCATGGCACTCATTTGGGAGATGGGAGACGAGACCCTGCTCCATCAGGCAGATCAGGGATTCAGACCTGGCCTTCCATAGCCCAGGTGAATGTCTTGACCTTTGGGGTATTGGCTATTATGGGAAAGGCTGACCTGGCATAGGCACCAACTTCTAGCAGAAGGTTCATGACTGAGAATCCTACACAGAGATTTACCAGAGTGAGGTGCCTTTGAGGGACCTAATGCCCTCAGCAAAGTGAGTTTGGTGCAGAAGCATCTTTGTGGACCTGGGCCATAAGGATCGCCCCTTCCCTCTGCATTTTGCTCCTGGCTATCTAAGGCGGCTTCCCACTCAGGTTGCTGGCTTCTGAGAATTCCTTTCTTAGGCACCTAACTGTCCCCATACAATGCATGAAGAGCCTGGGTGGCTAAATCAGGGCTGGGAATTCCACTGGGTAGCAGTATGCCTAGGGTGCAATGTAATGTGTAAATCCCCTTTGTCAATGTATCCCTAAACACATTAAAGGAATCATCAAACTAACTAAACTAACCCAGAATTTTATTGAAACAAAAATATTTTTTCTACCTTGGATTTATCTTAACTGCATTTGAGATTTAATGTCTGTTATCAGCTTTTGAAACAATAAGAAAGTAATCTACAGTTTCTGTTATCTGCTTTTGAAACAATAAGAAAGTAATCTACAGTTTTCCCTCAAAATCCCAACTCTGGCTATTCCAGAAGTCTTAACAGCTCTCTCACATCTCCCCAAATCCCAGACAACTGACCCATCTCTGAACACAAAAGCCCCACTCTTGTCACTCTTCCCCCTATCTCTTACCACTTTATAATACCCACCCAAACAACCTTATTACCATGTGCCCCTCAGACCCTCAATTCCATTATCCATCTTCCAGAATCCCTTCACTTGATTTTACCCTGAGACCGAACCACTTGATTCTGTCCCGTGAACCTCTCCACATCTGTTATACAATCACTCACTAACGTATCATCTTTCGCCTTTGCATCTTCTTCCCCAAGATGTTGTCCATACTGTTGTCTTCATCTCTTTTCACTGTTTAACTTCTGCATACCTATTAGATTACTCCTGCCCACAATATACTGGGGAGCAGGGCCGCCTAGAGGATTCAGGGGGCCTGGGGAAAAGCAATTTTGGGGGTCCCTTCCATAAAAAAAGTTGCAATACTGTAGAATACTATATTCTCATGGGGGCCTGGAGCAAATTGCCCCACTTGCCCTCCCCCCCCCAGGCAGCTTCCTGCTGACTGTCCCCTTTGCCACAGCTGGGGGTAGGGAACAGATTTGACTTCCAGACCTTGTACAACAATAGTTAATAGCCCAGTAAAGTGGAAAGGATACAGCAATGGCAGCTGATGAGCTGTTTCTGGGTGATGGTCTCCTGCATTTCCAGTAAGAATCAATGGAAGGAAGGCAACAACGCTTCGTTATCCTCTCCTGTCCACTCACCCTTGTGAGTTTAAGCTTTATAAAGGGAAGCCAAAGATTTCCATGCATGTATGATTGTTAAGGAGTGCATTTGTACAGATTTTTTGTGTGCAAGCAATTACTGCAATTGTATGTGCAAATCACTTATCTGCATACATAAATATGTTACAGTTCATGTGCACATATAGCCAAAATGCACCCACAAAAGTAGGCATACAAACCAGCATGCAGGCATGCACAGGGATCTCATGTTCTCCTTTTAACAATCTGGCCTTATAAGTTCTTTTTAAACAGTGTTTTCTCAGTTGGAAGCATGAGCTATAGAGATATTAGGAAAGTTAGACGGAGTGGCAAAGAATATAAAGCAAAAGCCAAAGTCTGACTCATAATATACTTAAACTGTGTGCATAGGTTTCTCTATCTTATTGAATAGGCATTCAGGAAAGGAAAGACACCCAGGAAACTGTTTTATTTAACAAAAATTTATTTTTATTAATGGGAGGATTCAGAGGAGCTACCTGAAAATGTTCCATATTAAGCATTGCTATCTACTTTCCATTCATAGTAATGTATCTTATATTTATAAATGTATGTTCACTGTGTCTTATCCACATTTTCTTTGTTGTGTTTCTAGTTTCCCCAGGTCAAAGTAATTCAATGGCAGCACACACAGCCAGTGGAAGAATAATGTGCATATAGTAGTTACAGACCAGACCCTGAGCTAGTGAAAGCTGGTGCAGCTCCATTAAAGTTGGAACTACATTAATTTACAAAAGCTGAAGAGCTAATCTTCCATTTCCATTTACACAATGAATTAATAATTTTCTTCCTCAATGATACTTGGTTTAGAGAACTGGCTGCTGCCATCTGGGATCTTTGTTCAGTCTAAATGGTGCTATGATGTAATCAGATCAGGACTTCTCACAAGAAGAAATTCTCCCGGAACTTTCTCATTTTCAACATTCCCTACAATTATTTGAAATCAAATGTTCACTGCAATTTGCCAAGCAACTTCCACTACATTGTAACTTAGTCTCCCTTCCCTCTTCCTAGCATTTGCAAGTGTTGCCAGTTGTTACTGTGAATCATCAAAACTAAAGTTGGTTGAGTATGGGGAGTGAGTGAAAGCAAACTGATTTTTAAATATTTTCACAACTAAGAACGCTGGATTTTGTTTTGCTGTGACTGATTCCTGGGGTCATATTATATGTTGTTCTTGAATATTTAGGTACCTGTATTCATTAAGATGGCACACAGATAATGTAAGTGCCACTAATTTTAGAACAAACTATTGTTTGTTATTCAGGCAACAGAAACAATACCATGTGACTTACAGGATCAATCATATAAAAAAAATGTATATTCAAAGTAGACAACCTATGCCCAAAAAATAAATTGAAAATTAGTCAAAGTTACTTGATAAATATTTAAAATAAACAATGGAACAAACATTGTGAAGAAGTTAATATAAAATTAAGGTTAAAATCTACGAATGCTCTTTGTTGTTTGGATGTAACATTACTAGCATCTTAAATAAATGACTTCATAATAAGATGAGGTTCTTTACAGAATTTTCTATTTTTCTTTGTTCTTTACTCATTTCCCTTTCCACAAACTATTGTCCATTATGACTATATAGGTTTTGTTTTTTTTCCCCACCACTGAAATTAATTTCAGGCTTATCATTCACCTTGTATTTTTCAAAAACCTGCATTTGGGGAAAAAAAGAGAACCCAACAAAATTCATTCTCTAATTTTACTTGAAACTTATCTAATTTTCAATCACTGTAGCAACTAGGCATCTTACATAACATGAGGTAAAGTAAAGTAGTTCTGTTATTTTATGCTTCTTTTCCAAGTGGGATTATTTCATGTGGATTTAACATTATTGCTTTTCCTTTGCATCCAGCTGATCAAACTGTAACATGGCCTTGGTCTCAGCTAATTGGAGAAGCATATTCAAGCGTGTTTTAGATGGTTCTCAACTGTATATGATTTATTATACTTAGTACTAAACTCAAACCTTCCAACCAGACTAGAGTGCTGAGATTCTCCAGGCAATGGCAGTTTTAATATGTTGCTTCCTGGAGCTACTTGAGAAATCAGAACCAGTTAGGCCTTCCCCTCCCTCGAGAAGGAAAAATGACTCTTTCAGCAAGTTCCATAAACAATAACTTTGGCTCAGGGGCTTAGCAGTACCCATCCATAGTGCATGAAGAAAAAGTCTGGATAAATTGTGTCTGTATGAGAGTGCAATATATGGATTTGCATGTGATTTGTAAAGGTCTAATTGTTCAATCCATTCAAAAACCCAAATCTGCAACTAAGATTTTGAATCCATTTACTTAATATGTAAATATCACTAATATAAATGCTAACAAATATTATGCACTGTAACGTTATAATCTGCCCGAGTTAAAGGGCAGCACTTAGTTAACGTTGCCCCAAGAAAAGATGAGGGGATAAAGTAAGATTCAGTCATAATTCATTCCCTGCTTCTGTCTTCGCTTCAAGTTACATGCTACTCTGTCAGTCCAGCAGCACTAAGTTAGTATGTGTGTGGGGAGAAGTGGGGGCAGAGGGGCATGGGCAGGCAGAGGGCAGAGCCAAAGCACTATCCATTCTCTGCCCTTGCCTGCCCATCTAAAGAAAGGGAGAGTAGATTCATGCATGTTTGATTTGAAATATGGATAGCTCGTGCAGAAGAATATAGAAGCCTAGTCCCCCCCTTCTCATTAGGGCTCCAGGGCTGTGTATAGGGCCGGCGCTTCCATTTAAGTGACCTAGGCGCTTGCCTAGGGTGCCAGGATTTGGGAGGGCGGCATTTTGCTGCTCTCGGAGGCAATTTGGCAGCAGGGGGTCCTTCTGCACTCCGGGTCTTCGGCGGCAATTCTGCGACGGGTCCCGGAGCGAATAAAGGACCCACCACAGAAGTGCCCCAAAGACCGGGTGCTTGGAAGGACCCCCCAGCCGCAGACTTGCCACCGCCGATTGGGAGTGCAGAAGGACCCCTGCCTAGGGCGCCAAAAACCCTGGCGCCGCTCCTGGCTGTGTACCTTCTTCTACAGTGCCCATACCCTATCAGTCTGACAGATGCCCCAAAAGAGGTATGTATTGATTCCAGAACAGCTTTATGGGGAAGATACATTCATTAAGACAGAGAGATTCATAGTTTTATCACACTGTGTCTTCAGGTTTGATGTTATATTTAGGATTTGCCCCACAGAATCAGACATGTCACATAAGACATACATTTTCCTAGATCTTTTGTTCTTTGGTAAGCATACAGTGTGCATTACACTATTTTTTTTTAAATTAAACTTCCAGGGAGATAGGAGAATATGAAAAAGAAATACTTTAAAGAAAAACACTATGGCAAACTCTATTAGGAGTTCCAATTAGGAAACTAATTGGAAGCAGGGCTGTCGATTAATTTCAGTTAACACATGCGATTAACTCAAAAAAAATCACGATTAATCACAGTTTTAATCGCACTGTTAAACAATAGAATGCCAATTGAAATTTATTAAATATTTTTTAATGTTTTCCCATCTATGTTGTGTTCTGTGCTATAACTGAAATCAAAGTATATATTTTTATTACAAATATTTGCACTGTAAAAATATTAAAAGAAATAGTATTTTTCAATTCACTTCATACAAGTACTATAGTGCAATCTCTTGTGTGAAAGTGCAATTTACAAATGCAGATTTTTTTTGTTAAAGAACTGCACTCAAAACCAAAACATTGTAAAATTTCAGAGCCTACAAGTCCACTCAGTCCTACCTCTTGTTCAGCCAGTTGCTAAGACAAATATGTTTGTTTACATTTACAGGAGATAATGTTGCCTTCTTATTATTTATAATATCACTAGAAAGTGAGAACAGGCATTTGCATGGCACTTTTGTAGCTGGCATTGCAAAATATTTAAATGGCAGCTATGGTAAACTTTCGTATGCCCCTTCATGCTTTGGCCACCATTCCAGAGGACATGATTCCATGCTGATGACACTCATTAAAAAATAATGCACTAATTAAATTTGTGACCGAATTCCTTGAGGGATAATTGTATATCCTCTGATCTGTTTTACCCACACTCTGCCGTATATTTCATGTTATTGCAGTCTCAGATGATGACCAAGCACATGTTTTCATTTTAAGAAAACTTTCACTCTAGATTTGACAAAACACTGCTTTGGATTGTTATCGAGGAGAACCCGTCATCAGCATCGAGACATGTCCTTTGGAATGGTGGTTGGAACACGAAGGGACATATGACTCTTTTGTAGCTGGTATAGCAAGATATTTACATGCCCGATGCGCTAGAGTACCAAGTGAATGCCTGTTCTCACTTTCAGGTGACATTGTAAACAAGAAGCAGGTAGCATTATCTCCTGCAAATGTAAACAAACTTTTTTTGTCTGAGGGACTAGCTGAACAAGAGATAGGACTGAGTGGACTTGCAGGCTTTAAAATTTTACATTGTTTTATTTTGGAATGAAAGGGTTTTTTGTACATAATTCTGCATTTGTAAGTTCAACTTTCATGATAAAGAGATTGCACTACAGTACTTTTATTAGGTGAACTGAAAAATACTATTTTTTTTACAGTGCAAATACTTGTAATAAAATATATATATGAAATGAACACTGTACACTTTGTTTTATGTTGTAATTGAAATTAATATATTTAAAAATGTAGAAAACATCAAAAAATATTTAAGTTAATGGCATTCTATTATTAACAGTGTGATTAAAGATTGGAAGATATTTTCTAATTGGAAGATATTCCTTTTAAAAAATAGACTATTCCAACAAAATATATTTGTATTCTATACTGAAGCACCCTGCATATTTGTATTGCTCTTGAGGTTTATTTAAAAAGGCTGCTATATAGCAGAATTTTATTACTACTTGTCTATCTTTTGAGACAACCACCAACAGATTGGTGCCATTCTGAAGAGAATTAAAACATGAAGGGTATCTTTTGTATAAGGGCAAATGATAAGAAGTCATTTTCACATTTTTATGAGTTGCTTCCAAAACACTGGGTTAGGAAGTCAGATCATAGAGTCTTTAATATATTGTAGAAAATGTTTGGAGTGCAGACATATGCTTTTCATGATGCACATTCAAGAGAGAGAGAGAGACATTTCCAATATTAGGAAAGCATCCATTGTACTATTTGTTTTTAAGCAAAAAATAAAATAAAATAAAATAAAATAAAATATTCAGGACAATGTAGACAACATTTGTGGATGTAACTTCTGTTTTTTTGTTTTGTACTTCAACCCTGAAATCAGCAACACTGTTAAAAGCCATAATCTAGTTTCCTGTCCACTCCTCAGTAAAGGGCAAATAACTTCATTAAACCATTTTTTAAAAAAAGGGGTTCTTTATTCATTGCAACATAGATTAGTGAGATGGCTCCCCCAGCTGTAACTCTCCTTGTCTATCCCAGGGTGTCCTGCTGGGGGCAGCAACCCAAGACTGGCAGGCTCCTGAGAAACATTTCTGTGAGCTACATTCCATGCAAATACTCAAGCTGGTGTTCTCGCCTTTGGCAAGGGTAAAAGCAATACAGTATTCTAATTGTAAAGAACTGTGGCCATATTGCTTTAGGGAGATCTAGAGAAAAGCAGCAGAAATTTGTTTGTGGAATGTGTATTTTGCTCTGTGGACAATTACCTTTCATTGGGTTGAAAATTAAAATGGTTTTGATTACATAGAATTAACTGCAGTTGAAAATAGAGAAAAGATAGACACCCTTCTTATACTGCTATCTAAGCATGTACTGTGTGCCGGTTCAAAACTCTAAATTTATCCATAGTAGATTTCCATTTAGATGTATAGACGTCACTGGACTGTTTCCTCTATTCTTGCTACCTTTGAGCTACTTGACTCAGAGTAGATAAAAATAAGAGCAGGTTTATGACATAATGGAAGTTATTCACCAGTACTGTCAAGGTGTCTATCCAGAAGTAATTAAGACATTTAGAGATTTACCATCTGCAGGTAAAAACTGTGCATTCTGCAATAACGGCAAGATTATGGTGAATGCTACAAGGGTCTGCTAGGGAGGAGAGAGCAAAAGAGGCTTTTTCTTGTCACATCTATATTGGAAGCAGTCATGATGTTCCTGGATGCACTACTGAGTGCAACGCTGGAAACTCTTCTCTCCTCCACTCCCAGCAGCATTTACTGGCATGGCTGTGTAGGACTGGGCAGTAGCAATGACCTCAAACACCTTATTCAACCACAGCACAAGCAGGGAAGTGGTGGATCACTTTAAATAAAGTGTAACAATGTTCTCTTTGTCATGCTGCTCAGACTACCACTAGCATCATTATCCTTCTTTCAGACACTGCTGGAACATGCTGTCCTAGCTCCAGTATTTGAGAGAGACTGAGGGAAATAATTTGGAAGGTGATCCAATCTTTATTTTCATCTAAAACAAAATCAAACTATGTGAAATGGAACTTTTGGGGGATGGAGCTGCCCCTGAAAGAGTCTGTTACAGTGATACCTTGACATGTGTTGAGTACTCACCCAGGATGTGGGAAATTCCTAGTTCGAGTTCCCCTCACCTCCGGTGAGTGCTCCAACCACTAGGCTGTAGAGTCATTCTAATTCTTTCACTGATCCTATTGAATTGATCCTATTCAATTATTTGATTAAATTAGATTATCAAAGGAAGATTAAGGGATGCCTACATCAGGATATTTTATATTCTAGTGTTTAGGCCACTTGCCTGAGAGGCGTTGGAAACCAGTCCAAATTCTTTCTGCCCCTCAGGGGGAAGGTGGACTTGAACTGGGAACCTCCCACATCTTGGGGAGTACCCTAGCTATTAGACTAAAGGGAGGTCCTCTTCCAGCCAGCTGTTGTTTGTGGACTTGCATGAGGAGCTTGACCTAGTTGGCATCCTTTGATGAAAACCTAACAGATTGGGCCCTCCCCTGCATATGACAGGGGTTGCTGATTTTCCATTTGTGACTTGGTCTGGGGCTTAGGCACGAAACAGGCATCCAAATGCTTAGAGTCAGACTGCAATGGGCATGTCCACAGATAACAACTGAGACAGGAGTTTAGGCACTTATAGGGTTAGGCAGCAACTGAGCAGAAGTTTTGGGGATTGCAGTGGTGCTTAAAAAATGAGATACAGATGCTTAAGTACCGTTGTGGATCATATCCTCAAGTGAGACACAGAGATCACCATCCATTACAGTCTTCCTGGCTTTAATGGTTCGCCTGACTGGGCTTAGAGCCTCCAGTTATTCCTCATCCCCCTCATTTAGTCTGTTTATATTTTGAAGGTGGATTTAATAACCTTAGGCGCCTGTTCCCTTCATCCAATTAGTGAACAGTAAAGGTATATTTTAGTCACAGGTATTTTTAGTAAAAGTCATGGACAGGTCATGGGCAGTAAACAAAAATTCATGGTCCATGACTTATACAATATACCTGACTAAATCTTGGGTACTGGGGAAGAGGGGCCAGACGGCGTCCTGAGACTGCCCCAGCAGCGGCCAGTGCAGCTGACCCAGCAGCTGCCTGAGCTGCTCAGGAAGTCCTGGAGCCAGCTGCAGCAGCCACTGCAGAAGTCCCGGAGGTCCAGGAAAGTCATGGAATCTGTGACTTCCGTGACAGACTCACAGCCTTAGGCCTGGTCTATACTGGGGGGAGGGCGGGTGTTGATGTAAGATAAGCAACTTCAGCTACAGGAATACCATAGCTGAAGTAGACATATCTTATTCCGACTTACCTCCCATCCTCATGGTGCAGGATCGATGGCTGTGGGTCCCCCGTCGACTCCACTATCGCCGCTTGCTCTGGTGGAGTTCTGGAGTCGATGGGAAGCATGTTTGGGGATTGATTGCTACCCGCCGATACGGCAGGTAGTCTGGATGTACCCTGAGTGAACAGGGATGGCTGGTCTCAGCCCCTTAAAGGGCAGGCTACTGTTACTAACTGTTCTACCTATAGGTAATGTTCAAAACTTAACAAAACTGAACTAGGATTTAAGTGCTGCCAGAAAGTAACAAATGTAAATTTTATAAAGTATTCAATATTTAACTTTAAAATTCCCTTTTAAGGATGGAGCAGTTTGTAAAGTTCTTCACAATCATCTCTGGTTGTTTTCTAAGAGGACAGTACATACTAGGATATAAAATTGATGGAAACGATGTCTGATTTACAGCATATTATTAAATTACAGTCTGTCTCACTCTACTCTCCTTGACCTACTAGAGCAAAGTGTGGCAAAAATATTTTCACTACAATATTTTAAGTCACTCTCTATGTGAGAGAAAACATACATTTTATGATCAAAAAATTGTATTAAATCCTATCAGTGATATCAAACCAAGACACAATGCCTCAGATAATGAGAGCATTTTAATTAACTGGCCTCATGCTCATGCCCAAATTATACTTGACCCAACCTCACAATTATTGTTTCTTTCCCAACCTGCAATTAAAACAGAAACAAACTGAATACTCAAATGCTTTTAAAAAGTAGCAACTAAAAAGTTTGTTTATTTATTTATTTATTTTAAATAAATAAAACCTCTTTACTCTGCTTCCCCTCTCCTTGGATGAAATTCTGGTCCCACTGAAGTTAATGGCAAAACTCCTATTGACTTCAGTGGGGCCAGGATGTTACCTTTGTATTTTACTATACTACTGCTAAAATACTGATATATTTCCAGTTAGCTAGGCATAGCTATATGAACTTCTATAAGCTGTGCCAATCAATTGAGTTTATTTGTCCTGTTAACGTGCGGAAGATAATCTTTAACATATGGTATTTCTGTCTGTTTTCAGTTCTACTAACACTCTTTTTCCTCACAAATATGGAAATAACAGTGCAAATAGCAACCAGGGGTTTTTGACACATTACATACAAGTAGTTTGATTGTCTTCTTTGTAGGTACCTACACATCTATTTACATCTCAATTAAAAAAAAATAGACAGTTCTTTTCAGTTTTAATAAGAGCAAAGCTGAACTTCTTCCCAAGCCTCCAGGTGACATGTCCTGGAAGTCTCTAGAAGTTCGAATAACATTTTTGTTCCTATTGTCCTGGACTTCATGAGTCCAGAGGGAAGTGGAATGGAAGAGACAAAATAGCATATGCCCCCCACCCCCACCCCCAAAATAAGATTTGTAGTGTATCTCTGCCCTTAGTGAAAAGTAAGAACCACTAGAAATCTCTCAAGAACACTTCTTCTCATAAATTCTCAGCATTTGTATATCCAGGAAATACAATTAATTTGGGCATGGTTCACATTTTCTTTTACATTTCTAGAGGGGGAGGAGGGGAATCTAAAGTAGCATATTAAGAGGTTAGTGAAATAGCAGGAGTAGCAAATTGTGGCTGCTAATTCCTGGCCCTGCCCCGGTTTGCTTTGTTAAACTAGTTAGGGCAAGATACAGTTTTTCCATATGTAATACCAAAAACAGTACATGTCCACCATACCAAGTGTTTGGAGACTAAGGTTGTTTATATTTGCAAAATACTAATAGTAGTACTTTAACCATTGCATCTTTTAAAGATAGTACATTGCTAGTTGCACGGGGATTTAGAGGGGATTTACAACGCCTTTTCACAACAGCCAACCTACCCTAACAGACTAGTGACTAAGAGTCATCTCTAAGACTTGATGCAAGAATCTGTGAGAGCACCAGCTTAGTTCATGGTTTGATGAAATATGCCTAGTGTGACCCATTTAAAAAAAAATCCAAGTGATTTATTTGTTTATGTATATAGTTTTAATTATGGTAGATAGGTTTAAGACAAAATCTGAATCCTACATCTGGATTTTGTTAAAAGGTGTTCAGCTATCAGGACTTGATTGGGCACAGTTTAAATATAGTGGCCTATTGCAAAATTTGGATATAGGTTTAATGTTATATTCTGACAAGTAAGCCAGAAAGATTACCCTTTACCAAAGTGAAAGAGCAATTATGCTAGAAGATTCTCAGTGAAGTCCTAAAATAAAGGTTTTGCCATTGACTTCAGTGAGGCCAGGACTCACCCATTAATTCTGCCTAGCAAATTGACAGCAAGGTTTAAGGAGGAACCATCTCCTTTACAGATAATGGGGAGGAAAGATATATAGGGCAGAAGTTTCATGATGTAGTCTTGTGCCCAGTTAAGAATGTAACTCCTCGGGTGACCCAGTCTCACTTGGCAAATGCCTTAAAAGATAAGATCTCTCTTTTCAAAAAAACAGTTATGTGTAATATGCTATAGGATATAAAAAGATGGACTTCCAGAATTAGAGATTTGTCAATTTCTCAAATCTCTAAATTCTATATTATTTGATTAATTATTGATTTCTTTGTTAATGTCTTATGATTCTATACCTTCCTGTGGATATTTTTAATACTGAAATTATTTGGTTTCTACTGGTAGTTCTTTCACCAACATTTTAGTCCAAGCTGATTTTATTTCAATGAGATCCATCCATGTTTACTGTATGTTCTCTTTGGTAATGGAAGGCATTTCAAATACAGTGTTTTAGAGATCAGCTAATATAAAAAAAATCATCCATTTTCATTGTTAAGTGGATATGCCAAGAGTTTTAAATCAATCAAGGAAATTCTGTACAGAGTTGAACATATATTTTTAGATGCACTGAAAACTAATAGTTACATTTTATACTAGTAACTGACATTCATTTTACTCAGTTGATAGTTGTTTTGTCAGTTTAAGGCCTGATTCTGTAACATACTGAGCATCTTCAAACCCCATTAATTCCAGTAGTAGTTGAGAGCACTAAGCACATCAGTTAAGGGCTACAGAACTTTTAACATTTTAATCCTAATCTTAGTATTTAAAAAATGGTGGGTTTAGAAGTTGTCAGCAGCTGAATTAATAGTAAGAGTTTTGAAACATTAACTCAGGACAGATTAATTTAAGATTTATTCCCTCTTCAGTGTAGGTTCTGTGCATGCTTCAGCACTGTATAGTACTGTAATATGAACTGCCAAACACGTAATGAAGGATAACTATCAACACCAAGGTAAAAAAAAAGGCTTCCCTTTAAGACTTCAGTTATAGATCCCCAGTGCACTCATAACTTAACAAAAGAACTGGCTTAGTATAGAAAATGATAAATTGTTATAAGATCTAAGATACCTAGCTTTCACTGTTTCACTTATATTGTAAGCCAACAGCAGCAAAATTGCATGATTTGATCGCCCCACAGCCAGTGCAAGAACTGCCAGAAAGACAGCCCAAATTTCTTTCATTTTTCTAACTACCTATGGCTTTCAGCTTACTGATGAAAGAGAATGTTAGAGCAAGACAGATATTAGTCAAAGAACATTTTCTTTTAAAAAAAGTGTTGCACTCAATAAAATTCAGCATGAGAGGAGACATTTCAGTAATATCAAAGTCACCTGCAGCATAGAAGAAACTCAAAATTGTAAACAATTCTGGCTTTGTTGAGCAACAGGTTTGACTATAACTGGAACACTGTTGCTTTGCTCCCAGGAAACTGAAAGAAGAATTAGTTAGTAAATACAAACACTAACATTAAAACATTAAGACTGAGAGATCAAGCAATCAAGACAGAGTGAAAGAAAAGATAAATGGTTTCTCCAGAGTGCAGCAGCAGGGAAAGGTGGGTTGTTAGGCAAAGGATGGTTGTTAGGGTGGGATTTATGAAGGGACTTAAGCATTGCAACACTGAAACTTACTGCAGCACCTAGAAAAAAAGTCACAGGAATACCACTGTAATCAACAACATTGAGTTAGCTACCTAGGCCTCCTATACAATGAACTCGGAGAGATAGATGCCTAAGAATCCAGTCCAGAAAGAGGCCCCACTTGAATTAGCCAATAGGAGATGCTGACAAGAGGAGTGTGTGCTATGCCTAATTGCTCCATAATCGGACCTCTCAGTCCTTGTTATCAAACAAAACCTGGAAAATACCCCCAAAAGACAAGCCTCGAAACTTAAATTCATAACTTTGCTAGACACTAGAAATTATGGTCTTAATCAAGGCTGAATTTATGGTTTAGTACAACAATCTGTAATCCACAAGCCTTCCTTTTTTGTTCTATGACTGCAGAGGTGTTGACTGGCCACCTCACCTCATCCATTACAGTGTGTTAACTTATGCTAAACTATTTGTTCCTGACCTGAAGGAGAGCTCCGTATCTCAAAAGCTTCTTTCACCAACAGAAGTTGGTTTAATGAAAGATCTTACCTGAACCGCCTTCTTTCTCCCCAACATGTTATATTCAGCTGAGGAAACTTATACATTACAGTGTACTCTGAATTTGAAAGTAGCACATCCTAGACTGAAGAGACACTATGTAGAAAACTTAACAAGTGTGGAGACAGTCAGCAACTACATAATTGGAAGTTTTGCTCTATTTTAAAATATTATTGACACTAGAGCTCATAACTAGAAGTTAATTAAGTTTATTGCCTATTTCTTTATGCAACTGATGCATGTTAGAAAAAAATGGTTATAACTCAGAAAATCTGTGTGGTTAAAATGAATAAATCCTGAGACACTCCTGTGCTTTACATGCTTTAAAGTGTATATAAAAAACCTAACCAACCAAAAACCATGAAAATGTTAATCTCAAGATTAACACAATCACATGCATATTAATAAATCCTATCCTTTTGGTTTTGTTAAGTGTGCACTAAGTTAGCCATCAGCAGCACATATCTACATAAGGTGGGCAGAATTGTACTTTTGAGTGGAACTAAGATTTGTTGGTATTTGCTTATATGCTTAGAAAACCTCTAAGCAGAATTCCATCAAAATGCAAATACAAATTTGTGAAATTGTAAAGCAAACGAGGGCTGCCACTTGTTCAGGGAAAGCCCCTGGCAGGCTAGGCCAGTTTGTTTAGCTGCCGCATCCGCAGGTTCTGCCAATTGCGGCTCCCACTGGCCACGGTTTGCCACTCCAGGCCAATGAGGGCTGCAGGAAGAGTGGCCAGCACGTCCTCAGCCTGTGCCCTTCCTCCAGCCCCCATTGGCCTGGAGCAGCGAACAACGGCCAGTGGGAGCCGCGATCGGCCAAACTTGTGGACGTGACAGGTAAACAAACTGTCTTGGCCCGACAGGGGCTTTCCCTGAACAAGTGGCGGCCTTAGTTTGAGAACCACTGTTGCAAAGGAACTTTATCTCAAAAATTTAGAACTATTACTGTAGCAACAAGGCAAGGACATGAAACCTACATGTATGTTTCTTGCTACTCACTAAGTTATATTACCAATAATAATGCAGAAAAGGCAGAAATGTCCAGTAAATACTCTTTCAGTATTTGAGAAAAAAAGATGTAGCCAGATAACATGATGATGAAAACACTCCCCATTCTACTAGTATCTCAGGAGGATGCTAAAGAGCAACTACTAAAGTTGGACATTTTTACATTAGCTATTCCAGATAGCTTGCACCCAAGAGTTTTAAGAGAGCTGACTGAGGAGCTCTCTGGACCATTAGTGTTGATTTTCAATAAGTCTTGGAACACCAGAGAAGTCCCAGAAGTCTGGAAGAAGGCTAATATTGTGGCAGTATTTTTTAAAAAAAGAAAAAATAGGATGGCATGGATAATTATAGGCCTGTCAGTCTGACATTGATCCCAGGAAACAAAATGGGGCAGCTGCTATAGAACTAAATTATTAAGGAATGTGTTATTAATTCTAATCAACACAGGTTTATGGAAACTAGATCTTGATAAATTAACTAGACATCTTTTTTGATGAGATTACAAGTTTGGTTGGTATTGGTAATGGTATGGATGTCATATACTTATGCTTCTGTAAAATGTTTGACTTGATACCGTATAGTAAGACAAGATGAGTGAGCTAATATCTTTTGTTGGACAAGCTTCTGTTGGTGAAGGAGACAAGCTTTTAAGCTACACAGAGCCCTTGTTTAGGTCAGAAGTTGGTCCTATAAAAGATTATTTCATTCACCTTACCTCTTTAATATCATGGGACTAACACTGCTACAACAAATTGGTACCATATGACATTGATTAAAATTTTAAGGTGTAATGTATTAAATGAAGTAAAAACTGGTTGATAGGTCTTAAATGTAATTGTAAAGGGGGAATTATCAAATGGGTATATTCCTAGTGGGGTCCCAAAAGGATTCGTTCTTTGCCCTATGTTATGTAACATTTTTAACAACTAACTAGATAAAAACCTTTTTTTAAAAAATCACTGAAAATTTGCAGATGACAAAAATTGGGAGGGGATAAATAATGAAGAAGACAGGTCACTTATACAGAATGATATGGACTACTTGGTAAGCAAGATGCAAGCATGCAATATGCATTTTAATATTTATACGTTTAGATTTAGCTATCTAGCAACTAATAACACAGGCCATAATTACATAATGTGGGGCTCTAGTCTAGGAAGCAATGACTGAAAAAAAATAGGGGCAATGGATAATCAGCTGAACTTGAACTCCCAGTGTGATATTAGCCATAAGGGCTAACGCTATCCTTGTATACATTAACAGGACAATCTCAAGGAGGAGTAGGGAGGTTTTAGATCTCTGTATTTGACAATGGTGTGACTGCTGCTGGAATACTGTGACCTGTTCTAGTGTCCACAATTCAGAAGGACGTTGAGAAATGGAAGAGGGTACAAAGACAAGACATCAAAATGATTAAATGATTAGAAAACATGTATTAGTGACAGACTGAAAGAGCTCAATCTATTTAACTGAACAATAAGAAGGTTAAGGAATATCTTGATTAGCCTATATGAATACCCACATGGGTAGGTGGAATGAATGTTTTATAATGGGCTCTACAATCTAGCAAAACACATAATCCAATCCAAATGCTGGAAATTGAATCTAGACAAATTAAATCTGGAAATAAGGTATGATTTTAACTGTGAGGTTAATCAACCATTGGAACAATTTACGAAGGGTCATGGTGGATTTTCCATCACTGACCATTTTTAAATCAAGATTGGATGTTCTTCTGAAAGATACACTCTAGGAATTATTTGGAGGCTGTTCTATGGCCTGTGTTATAAAGGAAGTCAAACGAGATGGATCAAAATTGTCCTTTTTCACCTTTGAATCTACAGGAGGACACAGAACATAATAGAGAGGTAGGAGGTGTAGCCTTCATGTAGAAGGATAAATCTTGTACAGGCCAATAGCATACACATACTAGATTCCCTTGGAAATCAGTTAAACTGACATTTTAAAATCTAATGATACTTTATATATAAAGAAATACTGAAATTGATGGAGGTCATTAGTCTGATTAAGGTATACTTGGGGCAGGACCAGAAAAGTTTGATGTTAGAGAGGGTGTTAAAGATGCCTTTGTGATCCCCTAATCCTTAGAGCCATCTGTCACCTGGTGGTGTTTGCTCTCTGAACACACTGTTCCCCTACCTGAACCTCTGGACCCAGTGCTTCTGCCATTTGCCATTTATTCTCTGAATAAATCCTGTAGTCCCACCCTGATATATTCCCCCTACTCACACCTATTAAGGCTGCAGTATAGGTTTCAATCAGTTTGAAGATGGGGGACAGGCTGGTGGTAGCTACTGGAAGAGAGGTGAATGAAGAGAATCTAGGTTGCATGCCTCTCTATCCCACTAACCAACCAAAAGGATCTGTAAAGCGTACGTCAGTGGGATTGAAAAATTCAGGCTGGGAACCTGGCCTGGTACTGAGATCTGCTGGGAAAGCACTGATTAGTCCCTGTTTGTACAGCAACCCCTTGTAGCAGTGGGGCTGAAGCTTTTAGAGAAACTGCATGACTGAAGGCTGAACCTAGAGACTAATCGACTTTATAGTTCTGAAGATGTGGCAGGTTATATCTGTGAGTTATAAATTGCACTTGGATTTTGCTACTCTAAAGCTCATTTCAAGAACACACACTTTTAGAGGAATTAGACAGAATACAACATCCTGTGATCTATCAGCTTATTCTCTCCAGTTTTTTTTAAAAAAAAAGACTGCTTTGAAGTCAGAACAACAATACCACATTTCCAGCATGTTCCAAATGACAAGGTCAGTCGGAGTTCACACTCTGTACCACCCTCTCTGAACAATGAAATAATCTAGCACATATGCAGTGTATCTTTCCTAAAATGATACTAAATGAGGATTTAAGAGAGATGTGTAACTCAGCTTCTCTGCTAACATTTTCAACTCACTGTTCCCTAAATCTGAATGAGTACCAGGCTACATTGAAAAACTGATCTATTTTTTTTTCCTACAGATTTTCCCAAATAGCTCCAAAAAATTAATAGGCAACAAAAATGGATTTATACATTTCTCCTGATGTCCTAAATACTCACATATATGGATATTATATATGCTCATAAGAGAATACGGACCCAAAACACCATCAAATCTCAACAGTTTTTCCACTCTGAATTTTATAGTCTCTGCTGTTTGGCATCCACTCTTGATTTAGCTTGCCAAAGGAATAGGCCAATAAAAAGATATGTTAGCACAATTATATATTTTATAAACTATAAAAATACAAACACTGCTTTTATTTCAAAGTGATTTTTAAAATGCTATTGAAACCCAATTAGTATGATATAACACTATAAAAGCCTTATTAAATGGACACAATTTTAATTTCTCCATTGTGCTAAGACAACAGAAATGGAATCACATGCTCAGACTATACTCGTTATCATATGTAACAAAAATTCCACTCTCCCCTTCTGCCTGGCCCTTGTGGAGCATACAAGGTAAATGACTCACATAAGGGGTCTGAAGCACATCTGGGAATTAAACACAGATGTCTTAGACACAGTCCAGTCTCTCTATCATAATGCCATCCTTCCTCTACCACTACCTTCACCCATCATAAGGGTTCACTGTACCAATACCCAGTCATGATTTAGTCCCAATAACTGCCCCTGTTTCTGCTGTGGCACATCTATGAAGAAAGCCTTCTCCTACTGTCATAGGGCTTCGGGTGCAATTTTGACAAGTGAGAGGTTTTGTCACCTCTTGTCCAGCAACCCTGGGTCCCTCACAATCCTTTGCTGCTGTAGCTCCTAAATTAGGATGCTCACAATTGGCCTGCAAGCATGAAGGTCACATTGAGTATCTGTGAACTAGACAGACCTTGTTCAACAGCTCTGACCCCGGCAGCCTGTCTACAGCATCATTTTGTCTACCAACAGACTTGCTTACTACTATCTGGGTGACCCTTGCAGTACAGATTTTTCCCCAAACCATGTGGTCTTTAATGTCCATCCTTCTCCTGGACAGTTCAGAGAAATAATAGTTTGTTTGTTCCTCTAAAGAGGTAAAAGCACTGCTTATTAACCTAACTGGGGTAAATACACACTTTCCTTCAACACAGCATTGAGTTGGTTTGTAGTAAAAATAAAACAAATGTATTAACAATAGAATAAGTTATGCAAGTAAAAGGAATACAGTTGGAAAGGGTTACAAGCAAATAAAATGAGAATACACATCTACAAGTCAAAACTGAATCTACCAAGATACAGGCTCTGGTGAAAGAAACCATATTGAACAGTCAAGTTTCTTCTCAGCCATGGCTGATTCCCCTCAGTTGGAACCTTCCACAAAAGTACAAGATGCTGGCTTCCCTTGTTATCTTAGGTGAAAGATTTTTGCCTAAGCAGGTTTCTCACCTCCATTCAGTTCCCAGAGATTTCAGCCTCCAGCTGGTTGAAAGACCTATCTTTCTATGTGTGCTAGAGATCTGTTCCCTGGTGTCTTTCTAGTGATGGATGCCCAAAATGGCTTCTTGCTTATATCTTTCAAATGTAAACGAATGTTTCAGGAGGCAGAATGACCTCATGCTGTTCTTTCCTTTCTGTGGGCTTCCCACCATGCTGTATGTAAATATTGTTTTGATTCAACTATGGTTCAATTTACACAGGAGGCAGGGAAATAGCTGCCTTTTCTCCTGTCTGGAATGGAATCTCTTTGACTGTTTAGGCATAGTCTTCAAAGCATCATTAAATATTCATATTTCTTCATATAGTGTTAATACATACATTTCATGATGATATTAAGAACCAGAGTCTCATTAGCTTTCATAAAGTACCTCTATGCATTTGTATAATACATTAATATTGTATGCAGTAAGTTGATTCAATTGCTTATCACTTGAGGTTCAGCCCCTTATCTTTATAGACCAGTATATCTTTGCAATGTATTCCTTTAAAAGTAAAAGCCAGACCAAGCTTCTCTATCCTGCTGGAAGACACCCTGTCCTCTCCTCCCTCATTTGTTTGCTTGTTAGCTTTGTTTACCTGACATGTAAACATGGCCCTTCCTTGTCTCTGCCCTATGACTGGGCTGGTCAGAGATAAAAATACACATCCATTGTCTAAGAATGCCATAATATTAATGATCGGTGAGTTATTAGTTTTCCAATAATATCATATATGAAACCTTTTAGATGCAGATTATAAACCTAGTGAGTTGGGAGTACACTGAATTGGTCAGGCCAGCTGAAGCTTATTACCTGACACCAGTGAACATGTCGCCCTCTGGTCCTGGGATTCTCTTATGGTCACACCTACTACATATTCATTCTTTACTTTTTCAGTTTGACATCTTCCTGGTTAAGCAACACACCTCATCTTTAGTTTTGTTGACTGTCATTCTTATAATCCCAGGTACTTACTACTTTATACTTCCTCTTCAAAATACTCACCCCTTCTTACTATCTTCTTCCAAGCTGCACATTGTTTTGCTGACTTTGCCCCAAGTATAACAAGATCTCCCTTCTCCTGTCACTAACACTGACTTTTCAACAGTTTACGCTGGATGGATATTATTTAGACATATGTTCATGCAAGAATATCTAGCAATTTAGGAGGACATTTCTATTTGCACATTCTCAAAAAAGTGGACACCATTTAAGAATGATTTTGAATACCTGGTTAAGATATTCCATTTTTCCCTCTTAGATTTTTTTTACCACTAACTCTAGCAGGCAGTTTAAAGTAAACTCAGCAGGACTAAAATTTTCCTGGAATCTTTGCCTTATTCAACATGTTGTATTAATCTCACCTTCTCATGGAACTTTGAATTCCTATGGTTTGATAACATTTTGTATGTTCATTAAATAATTTATTGTTCCTTTATTTTTCATATTATTTTTACTTGAAAAATATGTCTACCTCAACTGGTTTAAGAAAATCTTTTCTAATGGAAATGAAGTGAAAGTTGCTTTTATAATTATGCCCCTTGGTCTTTAGGTAGACAAGTACAATGATTTCTAGATTACTTTAATGAGCACAATTAGATGTAATTGAAGGGAATAGAGGAGAAAATCTGAAACATAAGTTGTGTATGCTTCGTAAGTTTTAGGATGTCTTTGAATGGACGAAAAGATTCTAAGCACTAAATATCTTCCAAGGGAAGTGTTTTATACCTCCTTAACAGCAAAGCTTGGAGTATTTTTGGTATTTTTTGTATAAAGTCAGATGAATAGACTCAATTGAATTGTTTTCTGTGAATAAATTATAAGTCTTAATATAAAAAATATCATGTGACACATTTCACAAAAAAATCCCAAAGGAAACTTGTGTACATACTGCATACCCACCTAGGATGAGGCCATGAATTTGTTTCATCCATAACAGGTCCTGCTCCTACAATGAGCTTCAAGAGTGAAATCCACCTGAGGCACATAGAGCATGTCAGTCTTGAACTGCTGCTCTTTAGACTGATAAACAGGTAAGTGTGCACGCCCTTAAAGTTTAGAAAAATATGCCTTTCATGTCACTTTCATGTCTTCCTAGCTCTGCTAACAGGAAGTTTCAGCATTTCCAGCTCACTTTCCAACCTTCTTATGCCAGTGTTGCCTCTCTGGTTTCTTTTGGGTATCCTCTTATGTGCAACATGTGCTAACAGGTTCCTGAAATGTTTAGCATGATAGCTTGCTGTTACTCTAAATTTCCCAGCCATTGCTATGCCTGAGATTTATTTCTAGCGTGTTCACTGCTAAGTGTTATTGACTGGTGGTCTTATTCTCTCTCTTCACTTCAGTCTCTCCTACTCCCACTCTCACCATAATCATAGAGAACACCATCACTTATCTTGGTAGAACTGCATATCATTTTCCCCATGTATGTTTCCCAAAGTACTGTGGTCTCAAAAGCAATATTCATTCTTATATACAAATAAAAATGCACAGACAGAATTCCTCCATTAAAAGTGGTGTATTGTTTGAAAACAAGAGATAACGGTCACAGTGAGGTGAATTGTTTAGAACAAAACTGTAATAATGAGTTACTGTAATGCAACACCAGCTGGCTGAGAGCATGCTGATTTCCCAATGTTTGTGAATCTTTTACATCCTCTTCTCTTTCTGCTTCAACTCTATAGTAGTTATACGAGTTAGGGCAGCCTGCTGTGCATTTACTACCATCATTATCAGGAGGAATGTTGTGATGTTTTGCGCAGAAGTAGCTCTAGGGGATGTAATTTAGCTTGACAAGGCACAGCTTTACTCAAAGCAGTAGCATCTAAGTGCAGAAACTTACGGTCTTCTCAACCTACCTACCCTACCAGACCCAGAAAGACATGCTCAGTGCATCTGACAGTTTCCTGCCCTTTCTTCCTTTTCCAAGGGAACAGTAGCCAGGAGGAGTTTAGACGTGTCAGAGGATGGATGCCTGAAGATCTTTGGTGCTTCTCCAAGAATGCATGTACGGTCCAGAAATGGAACACCATCCTTCCAAGAATTCAGGGGTTTCATACACATAATTATATAAGCACTGATATTCTGCTCTTCTCAGAAGGTAACAACAACAACTCCTTTGATAAGAGTAATTCACCACCCACATTAACGCACAACCAGTCTAATCATTAGTTAACAATCCACTGTTCACAAAAAATTTCCAGCAGGCTGTCCTAATTCATGTAACACCTAACTCATGTAACTACTATGCATCTGTCTCTGTCCCACACACCTATACCTGGTCCATATAAATAGGCAAAATCTACCACTTGGGAATCTGCTCTGAATAGCAACCAAGAAACAGCTGTTAACAGTAGTTTGGAGATAACAGAGTGGCATACAAAAGGAAAAACAAAGGAAGTGAGTGCCATAAAGAAAACCTCCCAACAGATAAGCCAGGGGTATAAGATAAGAGATATGAATAATATACACCAAATGACTTCAAAGGCAATTAGAGGGGAAAATATTCTGGTAAAAAGTTCTGTCTACACTGACAAGAACTGTTAAGGCAAATGGGGAAAAGAAAGTGTTGTTCCTCAAATTTTAAGTCAATATTTAGAGGGGAGGGCGGAGAGGGGAAGGAGTGTGTGTGTGTGTCTTTGTGTGACTGTTCAACTAGCTTAAACAAGAATGAGTTATTTTAGGAATGAGTTTTATGAAATATTTTCAGAGCCTCTCCTTTTCCATTAAAAAAAATTTAGCACAGGAGACCCTCAAACTCTGACTACAGCGCAGGACATTTTTGCCACTTCCTTATTCATTTCTCACATATCAAAATTGCCACTGTGTGTGTTTATAAGGATTAAAATGGAACACTGCATGAGTTTATCTAGTGATTAGTGTTTTGGGCCTGTCTTCCAAAAGCCAGGAATAAAGCAGTTACACATGGCATGATTTGGGTGTGTGCACAGGGGTGGGAGTGGTGGGCAGGCAGCGTTTATGGATATATTCCTCAGGTACTGTCACACACCTTCATGTTTTAATTGCCTTGTAAAATATGCACTAAATGGTGGGAGATCTGTTCTGTGTACAGCACCCTATGGACTTTTGTGCTCTTAATTCCTTTTTCTAACTTAGATGGATCCAGCTGCTTTTCAGTGTCACTCATGCTGCTCTCATCTTTTATTTTATATTCAACAGTAGAAATTGGGAACCACAGTGTTTAACAGTCCTGATTTATTGTCTATTATCAGAGAAAAGAAGAGATGAAAGTGGTCCTTGTTCCCAGTAACAACAAGGCAAGCAAACAGCAATTCAAAATGTGTGCTTGTTCCTTTGAAGTCCTTATACCCAGTCACCATTTTGATGGCCAAAAGTGGCTGCATCTGCGTTAGATTTTAGTTTCGATTTTAATAGGTCAAGCTGGAACATTAAACTGATGTTTTATTGTTTGCTTGTGCAAGTGACATGTATTTACAAATATGTAGCTTCTTTAAAAGAAAACTAGCTTGAAAAGGGCTCTGCAGTATGTTAAATTATGTCTGATTGCAGTATGCAGAAAGATGGAAGAGGGACGGGGGGTAAACAGTTTACAGTGTCTGTTCTTTAAACCAGTACTATGTATTTGATCAATATTTTTAAAATTAGAACAAAGTTTCCTACCTTCACCCTACCCCTCATTTACATGTAACTGTAAACTACAGAGTCTGGACAGCAAGGATACATCTTAGATACAGTTTTATTTAATAGCTTCATCAATGATTTGGAAGAAGGGGTTAACAGACTTAACAAGTATGAAAATGATGCTAAATTGGGAGGAATTACAAAAATTGTGCTGTCAGGGGTGTTCCCTAAACCAAAGAATATCCATCTCTTATTCATGTAGTTGATTTCTCACCTAGGGTGACCAGACATCAAATGTGAAAAATCGGGATGAGGGTGGGGGGTAATAGGAGTCTATATAAGATAAAAAGACCCAAAAATCAGGACTGTCCCTATAAAATTGGGACATCTGGTCACCCTATTGTCACCTGATGCCATCCATCAAAAGAATTAATATTACAAAATAAAGGCCCAAACCACCAATTCAGGTTGACAATCCAGGACAAGTTTCCAAACACATGGCCTTAAGATGCTCATATGTGCCTGTATATCCATGTGTCCACAAAACCTGAATACACAAGGCAGAATTTCCATTTCAAAATGAGAGAATCACACATAATGTGCATAAATGCCTATTTGTTTATGCAAATTGAGATGTGGGCATAACATTTGCATGTCCATATTTTGTGAGCACTGCTTAAGTATACTTGAATGTTTGGTCATTAACATCTACAGTCATCCTATTAATCACTGACATTTCATATTATCTAAATATATTATTGTTTGGCTTGCAAAGAGATGAAGAAATGAGTGTCACACAGGCAACACATAGCATTGTTCAGTTTTTATAATATATATGAACCTGTAAAAATAACCAAATGTTGACACTAGGGTGTTTGATTCAGTCTTTTTAAGAGACAGACCCACGCTAGCATGATCTTACTGTCTTTCAATACATCTGTTGACCCTAAGTGCTCTCCTAATTAAGTCTTCAGTGCATCAAACTTAGATATATCATCTTTGTCAAGTAAGGTCAGACTTTTTATGGATCTATGTCAAACTATTGAAAGTAGTTCACTGGTGAGGCAGAAGACCAAAAAAAAAGAAAAAAAAAAGAGTAGCTTGCTGAGAGCAGACAGAATTAGTGTTTGAAACCCTTCCAGGAGGAGAGGGTAAACAGATGGCAGAGAAACATTTTCCCACTCTGCCACACATTAACTTATGGAGACCCACATATAGGCCCTGAAATATAATCAGTTTCTGCTTGCAATTGCCTCTAAATGTACTATTTTGGGGGAAAACGGATAGAGGATAACAAAGTTTGATCCCTTTTCTGCTGGAAGTGGCAGTAGCTCCTACTTTCTAAACGTAGATATTTTGAGATATGCTGATGGCAGGGTCATCCAGATGAAAGCCTAGAACGTCCACACTGCTCCTTTAAGTGCAGGAACACCCTCTTCCCTGATACAAGATCCTTGTTTGCACAAAGTTTGGTCTTCTGGCACTTAAGGTTGCGGCAAAGCATAGTGGGATGTTGTTCTCCTGCTAATCACCTTGTGTCACAGTGCCTCAGTGGGTCACAACAGAGAATACCAAATTCAGGACAAACTGCTGAGAATTAGGGCAGACACTCCAAAACTGGTGGTTATTCTCCCATAAGATATACCAAACCAGCAACAAAAGTAAACTTCTGTTTCACCATACTGGCTAACAAGAAGTCAGAAATGCAGCCTCCTTAGTATTCCAGTCCTTTTATCACCACCAAAAACACTAGACTTAATGATGAGTGGTTATTTTCAACCAATTTCATCAACCAAATGGTTCTTCTGATCCCAAAGGACCAGCCACATACCCAGGTCAATATATAATTCAGATCTTGCCCAATAATCATGCTGTTGCCAGTCCTTTACTATCTAATATCTAAAGGTTTATTTATAAAAAGAAAGAAAGGTAAGAGTTAAAATTGGTTAAAGGAATCAAATACATACAGTAATTGTACATTTATTGGATCAGGCTTGTAGCAGTGATGGAATAAACTGCTGGCTTGTGAAGTCTCTGGTTGCTCCACAATTAATTGGAAGGTCATCAGTCCCTTGGTTAGAATGCTCCTGTAGTGAGGCGGCCTGGTTCCCAGGCGCCCCAGAAGACCAAGAGCCCAGCCGGAGGCCGGATTGGGAGGAGCTACGGGGCTCTGGGCCCGCCCCGCAAAGGGTCAAGCGCTGACCCAGAAGTACAAAGGCGGGCCCTCCAAGCTCAGTAAGGCCCAAGCCGTCAGCCAGGCCAGACGTCCACAACCCACCCTCCCCCTCGCTCGCTACCCGAAGGAGTACTGGCTGAGCCTGCCCCGCTCCTGCTACCCGGAGGAGGAGCTGAGCCCGACGGTGGCCATCTACCCAGAGGACCCACTGAGCCCACCCATGGACACGTACCCTGAGGAGCCGATGGTGGTTGACGCCTCTGCCGACACCACGACGACTCAGGTACTCGAGGAGGGGGAAAGTGGAAGTAGCCCAGGGGCAGCCGACCCCAGTCTGGCTGCAGCACTGCCAGAGCCAATGTCAGTGTGTTGCGGCCAGGATCCCCACTGACCCAGCAGCAGACTGCCTGCCGCTGTTAGGGCTCCAGGCTGGGATGCAGTGGAGTGGGAAGGCCTGCGTCCACCCCCGCCACCCTTCCAGGGGTAGCAGACTCCCCCTCTCCGTGGCCTGAGGAGGTCTTTAAACCTACTTGAACTGCTGCTCAGCCTAGCCTGTGTTTGTTGCCCTGCCCTGAGCCAGGGCTTGGGCTTTGTCGATTTATAGACTGAATTGCTGAGTGTGTAGTGAGGCGGCCTGGTTCCCAGGTGCCCTGGAGGGCAAAGAGTGACCCCTCGCCTGACAGGGGAACTCCCTTACAGCTCCCAACAGTACAAGTCCACAGTCCAGGTATCAGAGCAGGAAAGAGTCAAAAAGGAACTCTTTGTAGCTGTTTCTAGCTTTTGCAATTTGGAGGGAAACCCACTGTTTCAAACAAAGCCCTCAGTTCAGTTTGTGTTTAAAGATAGGTAACAAGATGGAGTTTGGGTCACATGGTTTAGTCACATGCCTTTGCATGCTCTGCTGAGTCATAGCAGGGGTCATCATCCAGGCTCTAGCTAGAATGTCCATAGGAAAATCCATGGTCCATAGTTAATTAAGGGTTCTTTGATGGGCCATTCAACTTGAATAGTTCCTTCACAATGTGCTGGCTAAATGCCTTATTGGTGTTGCAACAAGAGTAAACATTTGGAATACAGGTACATAGTTAATATTCATAACTTCAGATACAAAAATGATACATGCACACAATTATCATAATCGTATTCAGCAACTTTTAACTTTTCCATAGACATCTTTTTGATACACTTTGTATAAGATTTGTTGCAATTATATAACAGTGGTAGCAACAATGATCTACCTGGTCATGTTTTCATCATATAACATCACACCTGGTTTGGCTCTTCACAGGATACATTTTGTTGTTGTCCATGTCAGTGTCAAGGTTATTGACGTGCTTCTAGTCTGAATTAGGTTTTTTTTTTAAACCCACTGCTGTAAAGTGTCTAAGATACATGTTCAGTGTGTCTTGTGTCCACTTGCTAACAAGTTTCAGCAGCCTTGTGTTTGAATTACTATAGAAAAAAAGAGTCATTGCAGAAAAATCTAAAACCCCACAAAATTAAATCACACCTGAAGACTATTATATTTATTACTGCTGATAGCTCTGGTACAATGGCTTTACTGAAGTGAGTTGTCCTTACCTTTTCAACTAGATATGCTATTCCTCTTCACTCAGTTGTTGTGTATTGTTTACCAGCAGCCACAGTTCACATCAGAGGTGGCTGATAAAGCCAGTCTTGTATATACAATGGTTGTAAAGGGCTTTGGGAATCTTACTATGAATCAAAATTAATATGATTTAAGAATAGCTTGTTTCTAAGTAGTTATATGGTTGTCTATTGTTATTGTATCTGAGAACTTTCCATGAAACAAAGCTCAAAAATACCTCTTCCTTCCAAGTTGTTCTCAATGTCCATTAAATAAATCATTCAGCAGACAATGGACAGTTAGATGTTTTCATTCTGAGGATTTAGAAAAATACTGAGTAGATGTAATAATATTCAATATTACAAATCTGTTTTTCCATATTTTCATATTATGTCGAAATAGAAAGATTGAGAGAAAATGTGATTTGTGGTGAGCAGGTGGACTGGCTAGGAGTCCAGCAGTGAGCTCCTGAGTTCAGAAGTAACTTTGGGCTGCCAGCTTTATGGCTTGGAATGATTGAAGGCAGTGAAGGTTGGTTAATATTGTTCAATGTAGTCTGTCATACCTGGAAGCCTCTTGGGTGGCTTTCAGCTCATGCTGTGCTAACAATCCCCTCTGGTTGCTACAGCTGGTTGTATGGCTGGTGTGTGTGTCTGTGTGTGTGTTTATAATTAGAGAAAAATTGTGTCACATTTTCTGTCTAACAACAGGAACTCAGCCAGTCTGATGCTTTCTTGAGGAGTTCAGGAGTGAATCTCCTGGTTCTCTCTCTGCCTTAGTGACAGGGACTTGTGTCAGCTCTCTCACTCTCCAGTCTATTACCCCCCTCAACAATCTCCACAAAAGCTTTCCCCACCTTTACTTTGCCTTGAAGGTTAACCTCAGGTGCACTGCCATCCCTATACCTTCTTCAAAGATGTTCCCCAACAATACCCAGCACCTGTAACCAAATGCTTACCAAGTATGCTGTCTCCAAAGACACAGCATACACACCAGCCTGGTAGATCAGCTGAGGATTCACACTTTAATATATTGAACTTAAATCTGTTCTTTAATATACTAAAATCAATAATAAGTTCAAACAGAACAGACAATTGCCAGAAAGAAAACAAGTGTAAACCTTTCTAGTTACAAACAAGTAATAGGCTGGAATCCTTGTCTAAGGCATTTTCTGACTGAAAACCACACTGCACTACCAACCCATATGGCTGGGAATCCACCATTTATAGATACTGAAGAAACAGTTGTAGGTGCCTTTTTTGTGATAGAAAGCCACAATCCCCTCACCACCCTTTTCTTAAAGTCTAGTAAGCCTTATTCTTTGTGTTTGTTCTCTACAGTGCTGGGACCATGTCACCTTTTCTCATCTTTTGTTAATTTGCTTTTCCTGTTGACTTCAGACACAGAGTGCAATTGCCATTGTTTTTGGCCTCCTCTGTTGTCATGCTGTCTGATGAGACTCATGACCATAAGTGCCAAGCTCAGAGCTGACACCTCGAACTGGTTGTGTGTTCTATGATTATATTTCACCAACCCTATAACAAATGTGAACTCCTAAAGCACAGTCTTGCCATGGAGTAAGACAATCCCTTTGGACATTGTAGTCTATCTTGCAACTGAAGCAAGCTGGAGTTAGTGACAGCTGATTGTACACAAAAGATTCAGGTTGCTCTCAGTCCCAAGAGACCAGCCACTTACCCCAGGACAATTTGTATCTTAGATCTCACACCAGAAACAACACTTGTAGCCAATCCCATAGTAAACTAAAATAAGCAAGCAAACATATACAAATAAGTTACAATCTCTGGTTTTTAAAAGGTGTCAGTTGTAGCAAACTATCACTACTGAAAGGCTTTTAGGGCTAACCCAGGTTGACCCTGGAGATCTCTGCTTTAGTTTTGGATTCACAGGGTCAGAGCTACAAAGAGAAAGATGAAAATGTTTGTCAGCTGTTTCCTTCTTTCCAGAATTCAAGCTGATGGGATGAGCCCTTTTGCATGTAGCATCCAGGGCTGATTTTACTATGAGGTGAACTGAGGCAGCCACCTCAGGTGCCAGACTGTGGGGGGGCTGGAAATGAGGGGGGGGGCACTGGACACTAGGACCTAGAGTGTAGAAAATTGTGTCTGCTGCTAGTGCATATATATTCTCTCTGCTCTAGATGCATAGAGATGGTGGAGTGCTGTGCTGGAGGAAGGAGGGCACAAGAGACATAACAGGCAGACAGGAGAAAAGGTGAGAGGGAATAACTGAAAGCAGCAGGAACTGCAGGGAAAGAGAGGAGGAGGAGGAGCCTCTTATGTACCTCTCTAGCATCCCCAGGAGCCTGGACTGATTAACACCAGCTTCTCAGGGAGCTTCCTGTTTCCTGCTGCTTCCCTGAACCCACTTGAGGAGAACAGGCAGTCAACTGAAGTATTAGGAGCCAGTGAGGCCCTTAAGACGCAAATATCTTCCCTCACTCAGGCCCTGCTATCATCCTGCTTATTTGTCCCCTTCAACTGAGTGTTGAGAGCCACCATAGCTGGCACAGAACAGCAGTCATGAGTGAAAGAAGAAAACACCCCTCTGGGGCAGTATTCAGAAGAAAGAAAGAAAGCAAAGGAAGCTTTTCTATCTAAGCAGAGGAAAGAACAGAGGAGTGCAGACATGGATCCGAGAATTAAACCCTAGAGCTATTTTTCTCATTAATTGAACTTGGTTGTCAGTGATGCAACATCAGCTTCTAGTGAGACTGCTGAATTTTTTAATGTAATTCAAAGCATCTATGTATTTTTCTCTGTATCAGCTCATCAATGGCAAATTTTGAAGCAATATCTGGGAATATCCTCTCTGACGCTGAAACCACTGAGTGCCATACAATGGGAAAGCCAAATGGAGGCAATAAAGCTATCAAACACCAAATTGGGAAGACTGATGATGCCATAGTTGCCATTATGGAAGAAAATTCTATGACAGGAACTGTTCATGGGAGAACAGCGACAGAGGGAAATGGATTCACCACAAACATACATAACTTCAAATTTCTGTGTGGCTTAATGTTGTGGCATGACATACTGTTTGAAAGAAATATTGTAAGCAAGAGACTCCAAGGTGCTGAACTTGATATATCTGGAGTAATGGAACAACTGGATAAAGCAAAGTCATACCTACAGTCTTACCGGTCAAATGAGAGATTTCAAAATGTTCTGAAGAGTGCACAGAAGTTGGCAGAGGAACTTCACACTGAAGCTATTTTCCCACCCATTCAAGAATACAAGAGTCACTGAAGAAGATGACATTTTGATTACAGCAGCAACATAGTTGAATAATATTTGAATAATATTTCTTGCAGGTTTAAACTAGTGTAAATGGTGAATTCTCTAAAACTTCATTAAACCATGATTTGAGGACTTCAGCCACAGGTTAGGAATCTATTTCAGAAGTGAGTGGGCGAGGTTCTGTGGCCTGCAAAGTGCAGGAGGTCAGACTAGATGATCATTACAGTCCTTTCTGACCTTAAAGTCTATGAATAATATTTCTTTATAGCCTTTGGTGAATAGGGATGATGTAGGCTGAGGTCTCATCTTTCTATTGAATGGTTATTTCTTGCAGAAGTTACCCAACATTTCTGCAAGGGGTCCCCACTCCATCCAATGAGCTTCAAACACACACACATACAACAAAAAACATACACACTTGAGACCATCTGCTAAGCTCTTACTTGCTCTAACATTTGTTGCACAACTCTTTTAAATAAACTTCCTTAGCTGGGTGAATGCAAGTCAGCTGGGGAAGACTGATCCATGCTAGGATGTCACAGATGTTGTGGAGGTCCCTGTCCAATTCTCAAGAACCTGATTGCAACCACTTTGCTCTCAGGAACACAGTATGTATCCTAGTTAGGTGTTTCAGAGCTACAAAAAGTTTTCCCTTGAAAAATTGCATAGTTTCACCCATGAGGCCTATTTAGCTTCTATGGGCCAGAAGCCACTCAGACAAAATTAATCAGTCTCAGGTTTTAAAAGACTAAATATAATTCTTATGTTTGTGCCACATGACATTTCTGTAAACATACCAGAGAAAGCTTGGTATAAAACTGCATTTATCTTCATCATTTATTAGGAAAAAATTAATTCTACCACACTACATTCAGTTATTTGGTGTCAGATCTAATGATACCATTATTTTGTTTTGAGGAAACAATCTAATTGCTTCATTGTTATGAATCTGAGTTGTTGCTATTTTATTTCCATACTAAACATCTGCTCAATCCTACTGGTATGGAATAACTATATCAGATTATTGATATGCATGGACTGGCATAATGCAATACTTTGTACTCCAATAATGATTTCACAGATGGGGAAAGTTATTTTTCTATATCTCAGTTTCCCTAAGATCAGAGGGAGTAATAAATAAAAGGGGAAGGGAACCAGGCATTCGTCTGGGAAAACACCACAACCACATTCAGAAACGTACAATCATATCCAACCTGACCCCACTGTGTTGGGCAGTGCCCTTTGCTCAGTTTCCCACCTGGCAATGGGAAAGTGATGAAAAAGTATCCCTCTAGCACATCACTCCCCTCTCCCTCCACTGCAGCCCACTCAACCTACAATCATTGCAGTACTGGGGAATGATGCTACAGAACTGCAGGAACCTAGGAAAGTAATGGTATTACACAAATCATTCTCAGTAACAAAGCTGGCATTAGGAAAAGAAGCTAGATGAAACAGATTTACTGGTAGAGTTTCCAATGATGCCCAGTTCTTAGTTAACAGTATGGGCCAAGTTTTTTTACCCAGTGTGCCTCAAACCAATACATATATGAAAGATATCTGATAAATATTTTCCCTATTTTTGTAACATAGGTTGTTTTAAAAAATATTTGGTCCATTTTCAGTAATTTAATTACTGTTTCCATGGTGACAAAAGCAGCAGCAGGCAAATAAATTACTTTAAAATAATAATAATAATAATAATTTCAAGAGCACAGAGCTGGAAGTACCAGTTCCCCCAGAGCACTTGCATGCTTTAGGATTCTTACAGAATGAAGTAGGTTGATTATGATACAGAATTCTAAGCTATTTTTCAAATACTGAATTCATTCAATTTAGTAGTTAATATATATAAATTTTACAAATACAGCAACATACTTCTAAAGAGTGCAGTTTTGTTGTCTACTTGCACTTGTAATTTGGATGAGGTCACTGTGACCTGTTCTGAATTTATTCCCAATAATTGGGATTGAGAAGAAAATAATTAAATTTTAGCTTTGTTCCTCATAACATACCTGTGGCATGCCAACACCTACTTAGCCTATAACTACATAGCAGTTTGTGGTTCACCTTCATCTTGTCACAAAAGCCCTAGATAAAAACAGGTCCAAATGAATTACAGCTGCATAAGGCTTAATATATTTTTCATATCTTAAAATGGTCAAATATTAAATCTGACTGGCTGACGTAGGTACCTTTTTTGGGCATATAGTTTAGGACATTGCAGATGTTGGCACTCAAAATTTGCTCTCCAATATGTGTTTATTCTGATTTTTTAGGTTTAATTTTAAGACTCAGTTGTTGCAAGGAATAGCTATCTGACCCTAAATTCAAATCTTGAAATCTAGATAGAAGATATTTTTTTTAAATATTTAGCTGAAAAAATGTCTAATATATTTTACAGTCTAAACATTTGGTCAGTTCTTTTTTACATATTGAACACCTGTTCTGAGGCAGCATCTTTGCTTTGTACGTAAAGAAAATGTCTACACTGCAAACAGCAAGAAGTGCTCAGTTTGTATGTGATGTGATTATATTATAGACCTTGCCAGCTATCATACAGGTAACAAAAGTTCATTTGTTTAGTTCAGTCCTTCTGGTAGGAGTACTTAGGTAATTGATACAAAGTATGTTATTCTAGTGAAGCAGCCCTGTGTTGTTGATGCATTAATGCCTATAAAATAGCATTCTCCCCCTGCCCCCTCACAGATGGCTGGACAGTGAGGTTTGTTATTTCCAATTTAGAGCCCATTTTTTCTGGGTGTGCTAGCACCACTCCAACAGCATAAAGCTGGCCACTAGAGAATCGCTTATCTAAAGAAACCTTCATATGGCATAGCACCACCATAATGGTTCTTATGCTGTAACCTTTCCCTGCCCTCCCTCCCCTCTCTGTGGCTGTCAGTATAAGAGGCCTTGGCCAGGGCTCACTCATGCTCAGGTGTTGTAACATCCCTGAGGCTACACTAATTTACCCTGAGGACTGAGCCAGAATCTGAATGACCCCAGAGTCAGGCTGCATAAAGGAGGCTGAAAACTAACATTGCACCTTCCTCCTAAGCACTCCTCAGCTATCACCTACAATCTGACCTTTAGAATGTCCTAGACATTACATTTTAAAACATTTTTAACCTAGTTTTGGCATTTATGTCCTGTTAATAAGAATGTAAGGAACCAATTTAGTATACACACACACACATGCTGATAGCTAGATCAGTATCCTGCACAAACATTTTCTAAAGCAGTTTTAAATTTTATTAGAAATGATCTACGGTTTGAAATATGGAAGACAATGCATAGACACAAGAAGATACAATACTGCTCACTACAAATTATAAGTATGTAATGTTTTAGTTAAAAGGTTGTAGAGGAAGGAGAGAGGCTGTGCTGATAGGTTTTTCCAGAATACTAACATACGTATGAAATGTACAAAACAGGAATCTAGTTTTACGTTGAGCACCACAGTACTCAGATACTTAGTAAAACTAAGAGGAAAACTGGGGGGAAAAATGTTAATATCAGGAGGATTCATTTATGCTGATTTTTGTTGTATATTTTATATTATTCTCTCCTCCTTATTTCCATTGCTATGTAAATAGTTTTCTTCCTCATATGTTTCTGATTTATAATTCCATTGAAAAATGGAAATTTTCTTTGGTTCAATTTTTTTGTTTTGCTTTTGATGTTTTCACTTATTTTTAATTTTTTTTCTTATTAGAAACCTGGAGAACCTTAAGCATTCTTACTTCTTGAAAAGTAATATTTTAAATCGTGGGAACTTCTAAAGTAAAGTTGTCCATTTTTAAATGCTATGTAAATAGACCTCAGAAGGCAATTAAGCCATGAAGCATATATAGTTTTTATAAGACTGTTTCTTAAATTAGTTTAATCTTGACAGGCTATTTTAAAAACATCAAGAATGCCGATTTAGAAAATAAGGCATTTGTCTTACAGCCCAGTTCCAAAAGAGAAAGTCAATGAAAGGAGTCACATTTGTGACAAGAATAACAACATTGGTCTGAAACTGGAACTTATTTTTGCTGATGGACAAACATTGAGTGACTTAACTGAAAGACAACTCCTAGCAATCAGATATGCTTAAGTCACACTTTCCATACACTGGAAAGATCTTTTCACCCAGCGATGACCATCCCAGCTTCCTCAAAAGTGGGTCATGTATTCAGCTTTGATATTTTTAGGGGTCAAACTTATTTGGTGGTTTGTGTACTACAGAGTATTATCTAAAGGGTTATATTTTAAATATAGCTTTTGGAAAAGTAGTGTAAGTTAGGAATGACCTTACTCAAAGTTGATCAGACCAAGCTGTATGGCTCTGAGGTAGCCATGGACCAAATTTGTCTGAAGACCTTTAAGGGACGTGCTGCGAAGTGGAGTAAGCAGACGCAAGAATCAAGGGTAAAGCTGAGAATCCTTGTCATTGGGGTCAACAAGCCAATGGAGGGAACACTGATGTTCAAGTCTTCAATAAACCAACACATTGAATATCTTTAGCCTTTGACCTTTGTGAGCCAAGGTTTCCATTATGACCAGTTTCAGAGTAGCAGCCATGTTAGTCTGTATTGGCAAAAAGAACAGGACTACTTGTGGCACCTTAGAGACTAACAAATTTATTTGCGCATAAGCTTTTGTGGGCTACAGACCCCCTTCATTGGATGCATGTAGTGGAAAATACAGTAGGAAGATATATATACACAGAGAACATGAAACAATGGGTGTTACCATACACACTATGAGGAGAGTGATCAGTTAAGGTGAGCTATTACCAGCAGGAGAGAAAAAGAATTGTAGTAGTAATGAAAATGGCCCATTTCCAGCAATTGACAAGGAGATGTAAAGAACTGGGGGCGGAAAGGGGAAGATATACTTTGTGTAATGGCCCATCCACTCCCAGTCTTTATTCAAGCCTAGTTGGATGGAGTCCAATCTGCAAATTAATTCCAATTCAGCAGTCTCTCATTGAAATCTGTTTTTGAATTTTTTTTGTTGTAATATTGTGACTTTTAGGTCTGTAATCGAGTGACCAGTGTGTGTATATATATATCTTCCTACTTTGTTTTCCACTACATGCATCCAATGAAGTGGGGCTGTGGCCCACGAAAGCTTATGCTCAAATAATTTTGTTAGTCTGTAAGGTGCCACAAGTACTCCTATTCTTTCTAAGGTTTCCATTATGATTTCTAGCTTCATTATTTTACTTTTTCTTGCAGTCCAATAATATAATCTGATATTCTACCTCCTCAGTTTGAACCCAGTCCTATTACCATCAACTTCATTAGCAAACTCCTATTGACATCAATGGCAAAAGAATCAGGCCTCAGTTGGACATGTTAGAATAAGTTTTGATTGCCCTAGGACATCTTAGTCTCTTTGAGATACTGATGCTGCCAGCTTTTTATCAAAGCTTTGGCATCAAATCAGAATTTTCTCTGAGTTGGTAAAATGTGACTCAAAACAGAGGGGGGATGAAATTTTACTTGAACACATTACTCCAGTCTTAAATATCATGTATTCCTGTGAAAAAGCCAACATGAAAGATGTGTTTCTAAAAGAAAAAAATGTCCTGCAAATATCTATTCTAATAGTGTACTTTCAACTCTACTTTGCCAGGCATCTGAGAGGTCTTACATACTGTGGTGTCAAAGAACTAATTGATGTGGGAAATCTCAGGGTCTTATTCTGTAGACACTATTACTGGAATTAGCCTCAGATTATTAACAATGATCTTCCAGGAAAAGCATTCACAAAGAGATCATAATGGGGGACTAAACGATGTCACAGATAATACAAAATGCATAATTTGCTCCTTAAATCACCAAAAAAAACTAGACTTCATTTAACAGACAAGATCCAACATCCTCTGCACTGAATAAGTTAAGATCAGAATTTGTGGGAGCTGAGCCTTTGAAGCCTACATGTTTTGAGACAGGCACCCATGGAGATTAACATCCACCCGACATAGCCCAAAAGGGACAAACAGGATAATTCCTATCATATTGATTCATTTTAACTCACAATTCATATTGAGTTTAAATGGTCTGTCATGAAGCAGGTACAATATTAAAGAGTGGTTCTGCTCTATAATGTGACAGTAAACAATGACACCTCCTTACTCAAAGCTGACCCTGCACTTTGGCATAACTACTTTCTTAATGACAACTGTCATGGTACAATTCCCCATTCTGAACCTTAGCGTCCAAAAGATGGGGTACCAGCATGAATTCCTCTAAGCTCAATTACCAGCTTAGAACCTGTAGCGCTGCCACCAACCAGGAATTCCAGTGCCTGGTACACTCTGGTCCCCACAAAACCTTGCCCGGGGACCCCCAAGACCCAGACCCTCTGGATCTTATCACAAGGAAAGTAAACCCTTTCCCTCACCATTGCCTCTCCCAGGCTTCCCCTCCCTGGGTTACCCTGGAAGATCACTGTGTGATTCAAACTCCTTGAATCACAAAACAGAGAGGACAATTCACCTTCCTCCCTCCTTCTCTTTCCCCCTCCCAGACTCTTCCTGAGAGAAAATAATCCTGGCACAGAGAGAAATCAGCCTCTCTCTCCCTCTTCCCTCCTTTCTCCCCACCAATTCCCTGGTTAATCCAGACCCCGTCCCCTGATGTCTCACACCAGAATACAAAAACAATCAGGTTCTTGAACAAGAAAAACTTTTAATTAAAGAGAGAAAAACAGTAAAAATTAGCTTTTTAAATTTAAAATGGAATAGGTACAGGGTCTTTCAGCTATAGATACTGGGAATACCCTCCCAGTCTAAGTATACAAGTACAAATTAGAATCTTTTCAGCAAAATACCAATTTGAACTCCTTCCAACCAAATACACATTTGCAAATAAAGAAAACAAACATAAGCCTAACTCGCTTTATCTACCTCGTACTCACTATTCTGGATCTATAAGAAACTGCATCAGTGAGATTGGAGAGAAACCTGGTTGCACATCTGATCCCTCTGAGCCCCCAGAGTGAACAACAACCAAAACTAACAGCACAGCACAAAAACTTCCCTCCCTCAAGATTTGAAAGTATCCTGTCTCTGGTCCTCTGGTCAGGTGACAGCCAGGCTTACTGTTCTTGTTAACCCTTTCCAGGCAAAGAGATATGAAGCACTTCTGTTCTATTAACTCTTAATTATCTGTTTATGACAACCACAAAATACAATTAACTGCTTTTTAGTCCTGTTAACCCTGCACAGACAACACAGAAATGAGAGCTAAGAGAAAAATGGATTATTTTTTACACATGTGAATACCCAATTGAGAGCAAACTGGAGTGAGTTAGAGGGCAAAATAGCAGCATTAAGCCCTCTACTTAGCTCCCTCATTCTCTCACTGTCATAAACATACAGCTAAGGGTAGCATAAAATCACTCTTTATCCTGTAAAGGGTTAATTCCTCCTTAACCTGTAAAGGGTTAAGAAGCTCAGATAACCTGGTTGGCACTTGACCAAAAGGACTAATAAGGGGAGAAGATACTTTCAAATCTGTGGGGGAAGGTTTTTGTTTGTGTCTTTGTTTTGTTCTCTTTGAATCAGCAAGGAACCAGGACACGAAAAATACATCTCCATAAGCATATCTGGACTAAGCCTCTAGTATTACAGAAATAGCAAGTAAAGCAAAGAAATGTGTTAGATTATCTTTTGTTTTAGTTTGTAAATTTTCCCTGTGCTAAGAGAGAGGTTTATCTGTCAGTATTAGGAAGACTGCATTGTATAGGTGGAGCACTGGGCAACAGTTACTCCATACTATGAGCAAGAGTTGAGTCCTTCGGTACAAAAATTCCTAATCAAAGATGAAAGTAAGAAAGAATCCAAGTTGGTTTTCCCCTCCTTTTATTTTTTTTAATTATCCACCAGAAGCTAAGATGACAAAAGATTTGCCCAATATAACAAAGTACATTAAAATTCTCTATTTGTGGTAACCCATAAAGAAATCACAAGTAGAGATGTGAATATACTGCACCATAAAAAGTGGTCCTTAAAGTTCATCTAAAAAAAGATGTTTCAGCCATTTGGACTATCTCTCCAGAGAAAATAAAGACACTAAAATATCCTCTTGTAGATAATGATTCAGCAGATCCCTTAATCACATTCTCCCACTATTCAGCAAAGCATTTACGCACACTGCAGCATCCTTTGAACTATTTTAGTTGTTATTTCTGGTTTATAAAAGGTAGAGAGGGTTCAAAGAAGAGACACAAATTTGATTAAAAGTTCAAAAGTAATTCCCTTACAGTGCAAAGCTCAGGGAACTCAATCTAATTGGCTTAACAAATGAAAGGGTGTTGGGTGGCTACTTAATCAAATACCTACATGAGGAGTGGAAATTTGACAGTGAGCTTTTAAGGCTAGGAGATAAAGGTATATAGCATGTGCCAATGGCTGGAAGTTCCAGGTAGGTAAATTCAGACTGGAAGTTAAAAAAAGGTACACATTTTTAAAGAAGGAGAAGTTAATCATTGGAAGAAAGGTTATGGTGTATTCTAAATCATTGATAATTACTCAATCAAAGTTTTCCTAAAGCTATAATCTAGTTTAGACAGGAATTAATCAAGCAAATGTCTATGGCCTATATTAAACAGGTGGTCAGCTAGATGGTCACAGTAGACCCTTCTGGCCTTCAAATATATGAATTAGAAGAAACTTCCACTGTCTCAATTAGGTGATCATTCTGAAACATTTACACTCTGCATCCTTCAGTATCTGATCATGTAAACTCAAGAGGTTTAATAACCTCTATGCAAAGGAATGGCTTATGAGCTGTACCAACTCAGGAAAAGTCCTGGAAAAGCCTCATTTTTTTAGGACAGTTCTTACTGAGTCTTTTAGGAATATCAACATAAAATAATTCATGTTTACCAAGTTAAGTATTTAAGAGGAAAAAAACAGGTTTTTAGACAGACAATAGAGGAAGTGAATGGTTAATTCTCATGGATCTGCTAGGACTAGGGAAGCCAACGCTGTAGATAAAGAGATGAAGTGGGTGAGGTAGTATCTTTTATTGGATGAATTTCTGTTGGTGAGATAAGCTTACACATGGTTCTTCAGGTCTGGGAAATGTATTTAGCTGTGACACATAGTACAAGGTGGAACAGATTGTTTAGCATAAGTAGGTAACATATTTTAAGAGACCATTCAAGGTGAAGTAGATCATGCAGATTATTTTAGTCTCAATCTGTTCTTTCTTAGGCTGGTATAAAATCAGAAGTAACTCAATGGGAGTCAGTCATATCAGTGAAAGCAGATCAGGCCCAGTTACTGACACTTTTACTCTGATTGTTATGTGCTCCAGAAACTTAGCTCTGTTTTTGTCTCCCATAAGTCCCCCAAACATTTCCATTCTTCCAATAGAGCTCCCACAATTCAAATAAAAGACTATACCCTCTGATTTAAAGCTAGCCACTATACATCTTTCAGAGACTGGATAAAACTGAGGTCCTGAACATTTATCTTAAAGATCTCACATCATTTGTTCTAAGAACACAGTTGTTAAACTTGGGGTTCTGACTAAGTTCTAACTTTACTAATTATATTTGGCCTTGCTAAGTTTTTCCTGCATTCTCCATTGGATAAGGAATTCATTTGCCCTAAACATTTAGGCATTGATTTTATGTACATTAGGTATGGCTGGACTTTTTTTCCAAGTGTTCTTTTTTGCAATATACCAATCAGTAAATTTTGTTAATCAGTTCAGTATTTGGTTGAAAAGTTTTTTTATGAAATATAAATTCTATCAGATATCTTGAGTTATTTGCTTTTAGAAATCCAAAGGCCAATTTCGGATGAAAATTGGAAGGTAACAAAGATATCTCACTGAAATAAAGTATGATCAATCTGTTTCAGTTGTGAATATATAAATTTTTAAGCTTTCTTCTAACCTTTTATCACTTTTCTGCACTCAGTATTGTTGCAAGAGTGTTGGGATTTTGGGACACTAACGTATAGAAAGTCCCTGCCCCTTGCTTATTTTTTCTTGCTGTTTCAGGTAGTTGTTTTTTAATCAATTTTACGAAGTACTAAATAAGATTATGCCCCCTTCATTCATATTATTGTGCTTTATGAAACAGAACAATATTGTGTTGGGGAAGTTTGAGAGTTCCATCATGTGTAAGCTGTGCCTCAAGCACTGATTGCAATTTTGCAACAGCTAGATACAGAACTTCAAATAGACAAAAAGTAAATACCACAGCTTGCAGTAGTAAAAAAAAAAAAAAAAAAAAAAAAAAGGAATACAATCTTTCCTCCTGCTAAATGGCAGCATTAAAAAAAAAAAAATCTAGAGCACATGCAATTATATCCAGGGATAGCCTAGTTGTAGTAGAAGTCAAATATATACCCCCTTCCCTCACCTGCGTGTTGCTTGTCGTATAGCATACAAGAAGTCTGTGCTAATTTCTTGAATTCATAAGTGGGAGAGACTAAAGAAAAAATAATTTGTCTTCTTCCAGTTTGAATTTTCCTAGCATGCATCTGTAATCATCTTGCCCAGCAATAACTCATGTCCATGAGAATGCGGACTGATGCTAAAAAGGTGGGATCTCAGTGTGGTGGATAATATTTGTGAGTAGTACGCTGCGATTAGACAGCCATGGCTGACCTGTGCCAGCTGACTAGGGCTAAAGAGCTGTTTAATTGCTGTGTAGCTGTCTGGGCTCTGGCTGCAGCCCCAGCTCTGGGACCGACTCAGCTTGCAGGGTCCCAGAGCCTTCACTCCAGCCTGAGCCTGAATGTCTACAGTGCAGTTACAGACCCTTACCCTGAACCAGCTGACTCAGGGTAGTTGTGAGTGTCTATTTGCGATTTAGACAAAACCTAAAGTCCCACAATGTCAATAATAGTCTCAAAGAGTTAGAATGATGCACTGCGGATGAATCTAGCAATTTCATTTGTGACTATTTTGGTTGCTTGTGTTTGTAGTCCAATCTGGAGTGGATACTCAAGTATCCACTTTCAGCCTAAGCATCCCAATGCCTTCCCACAATGACTATCCGCCATTTTTGACTATTCAGTGTCAATTCTGCCTGAATCCATTCTACAATATTTTCAGAGTGCCAAAGTTTACAAAACAGCGATATCTGGACATTTGAAGAAACTATTCTTGTGGCTTGTTGCTTTAAAGCACTGGTGGCTCATAACATTTCTTGAATACCCGCAAACCTTTTTATTGTCAAAAAGCTAGCAGCACCTTTCTTGGATGGACTTTACTTACAGTTTTGTAGTTGGAAATTGTTTTTGGATGTAGTACTTGCACACCAAACATAGCAATAATAGCCTCCATATAAAAATTCAGGAATCTTGAAAGTATTAATATATTGGGGCTCTTCTTTACACTGTAACAGTGGTGCACATGTTCCATAAGGTATTATGAGTGAGTGAGTTTCCTGGAGGTGTGTTAAAATCCAATAATGAACTTTTAAAAAGCTAAATAAGATCAGTCTTAGTGAAAGCAAATTCCAGGAAAGTGATAAGTAGGGGAGAGCTTGTGTTTCTATTATAAACCTGCAATGCTAAAGCTACTAGTACATTAGTATGTTGGTTCTGCACCATGCTAGTGCAATAGTTAGAATTTTTATCTGAACTGGCCTTGAACTAGCAAAGTAGCATTTAAAGCTCCAGAAAATGGTTCTCCAACCACTAACTTCAAACAGCAAAGTTTACCTGTCACTGTGGGAGAAATGTTGAAAGACATCCAGTGAAAGGAGAACAAAAGAATAAGCTTCCATTTTTTTTAATTATTAAAGGATGTTTATTAAAGTTCCATGAAAAAGGCCAAAAATAATCTCATTTTCATGTAGATTTTAATGACTTTTCTTGCTCCATCAGAACTCTATCAAATCTGCTTACACTATAGCCATGAGCCCACACATCTGTGTAATACTTTTTCCCCTTCTGCACTGTCATGCTTCTAGGTGACATTGTCAGAATTAGAGGAATTCTTCCACTCTAAGAGTGGTTATACAGCTTAAGAAAGCCTGCACTGAAAGTTCACCCACATTGCCTTGCTAAAATTTGCAACCCTCCCCTCACGTGCTATAGTTTCTACATGCATCAGTTCCTTGGTGTGTGTTCATTGGGACACTTCAGAGGGTAGTTTGATAGACTCCAAGAAGCGGACTAGAATCACGTAATTCATTTTACACATGCCATGTAACTGACTGAAGTCTGGAGCCAGGATTGAACTGGCAACCCTTTACAGGACATCCCATATAGCTTGTATTGGGGTAGATATGAAAGGAAAAAAAGAACTTGAGTTTTCTTTAGCAAGCTTCTTTTTTGTAGGTGATTATTATTCAATACTGCAGATGCAAGTTTTTAACTAAACTGGGACAGGATTTACGTGGCTGCATGCGATAGGGGAGGGAATTCATGGGGCCTCCCCTACCCCGCTCCCACTGGTCATATAAGAACTAACTAGAATTGAAAGCACTTAATGGAATTGTGGAGGCTGCTCTCCTCCCACCCAGAAGCAACCTACTGTAAGAGTGGTAGAGAAAAGGGAAGAGTAGGTAAAATCATGGCTTCATTCCTGTATGTCCAGCCAGGGCAGGGGCACACAAAGGAAGAGAACTTCTGTATCTTTTAGAGAGGCAGTTTAGCTCTGTAGAAAAAAAGCTGTTTCAGTGAAACTTTTGTATTAATGTGTCAAATCACACTGAGAATTCAAATTATTAGTATTACAGAAGCACTTAGGAGCTCTAGTTATGGATCAGGACCCCACTGCATGAGGCATGGTAGAAACAGAACTAAAAGATGATCTCATACGGATACAGGCAAGTGGATAGGACAGAATTTCTGCATTGTTAGGAAGTGACCTCATCACCATATCCCAACCATTGCCAAGGTTTTTTTGTAAGCATCATAGAAGGGGGTTTTGAAGGCACATAAATGTTACTTTTGCAGATATTTATTGGAAGTTTCTCACATGCATGAGGGTCAACATAGTAGAAAACTAGGCAGTCTCTGGAGATGTACATAAAGATTCTCAGCTGTGTATGTTAGTTTAATTACATTAGAACCAATGTAACCCTTCTGCCTGGTGTCAATGGCAGCAACAAGAGTTAGGTTCAGCCTAAGGATCCTAGATCAAAAAAAATAAACAGAAGACTATGACTTGAATGCCCACTCCTACTTCTGCCTCCTAATCTTATAAAGCATCTCACTCTTTATTAGTGATTATATACCCTATTGAGCACTCACCATGGAGATGGGAGACTGGGGTTCAAGTCCCTCCTCCACATCAGCCGAGGGTGGAGTATTTGAACTTAAGTGTCCTCCCATCCTGTGTAAGTGCACTGATCACTGATATACTGATGATATTGCCCCAATAAAGGGCTGACTTGACTTAGGCACCTAACTTCAAGAGTTTGTTCCTGGCTGCAGATCCTGAGTGGAGGAAAGTGCATTTCTCTGACTTGCAGTTCAATGTCTAACAGTTCAATGGATGGGGCTTAGGTCTCAACATTTCCTCCTGGCTAGCTAAGACAGCTCCCCGCTCATTAGGCCAGCTTTGTGAATCCCATATAATGAATGGAGAGAGTCAAATACCTAAGAATGGGAAGCTTGGGAACCATTTGTGAATTCCACTACATGGCAGGGCCTTATTCCCCTTCAGGGAATCTATCCTCAAGTTTTTCATTTCTAAAATGGAGATAAACTTCCCTACTTCAAAGGTGCCACATACAAGCCTGTTAGGTGCTTAGATACTATGTTAAGAGGAACCTTAAGTCCCCTAGAAAGATAGGATAGGATTATTAGAGCTATTTTGTTGACATTTAAATAATGCATCCCTATTCAGGATAGCAGTGTTCTGTATTGGGGATAGAAAAGCATGAGTTCCAGGGCTTTCATGAATAGCTAATATTTAATTAGGCTGTGCATCACATACTTAAACAGACATCAATTCTTGTAATCAAGTCAAAACAAATCAATCAAGAAACCAAGTAGAGGATTTTCAGAAGCCCTCACTATTGGTCTAACTTCTCCTATAGCTTTCAATGGGATTTTTGCCATTGATTTGAATGGGAGAAGAGCTTGGTCAATGCTGACCATTTTTGAAAAAAGTTCCTCATAGGTACTGTTTATGTTAATATGTCTAGAGGATTTGTTTAATCTTTCTTTATGATTGGTTAAGACTTCACACTGTGGATTTCCCCTAATCTGTCATGAGATCACTGCAAGATAATGTCAGTAAGGACCCATAATATGAATATTACAAAAGTCATGTCAATTTTAATTATTCTGTATCCAAAAGTCATTTCTGTATTTTAGAATCCAGACCGTTGCAATAACTTCACCCGTTTACTTCTTCATTAGTAAGAAGAGCATTATTTCCATATTCTGGCAATTAGTACAAAAATGTACCAGGAAGGAGGCTTACTATTACTTACCAGTCATTTATATAGCTTCACAAATGATTGAGACTTAGCATAGCAAAGCTATATACCAATTTTCACTTATACTAGTTGGTTAACCACCAAAAAACAGTTTTATAGGTCAGCATGAAACAAGCCCCTAATAAAGTTCTTCCAAATCAGTAAAGATTATAGAAATGTACAGTCAAAATAGAAGCAGGAAAATGACAAAAATAGATTTCACTTCATTAAAGACTAGATGGCAATGCTTCAGTACGGCTTGTCCTCTGCTGAGATCAGTAATTTCTGAGAGTACTGCAAAAGTCAACACAATTCACTTTCAGTTGGTTTAGGATGGACTGTCACCCCACCACTCTAGCAATGCCGTCCAAACAGATCCTGGATAAATTTTTGGCTCTGCCCTTCCTCTGGCACCACCTATCTAGCGATACCCAATTCATGCTATTCTTCCTCCATAATCTGTATGATTTGGCCTCTCTACACACACTACTAAGTCTTCAGAGTCCCATCCTGATTACTGCAGGCTCTTCTCTAATCTTCAAGACAAACTGTAGGTCTGAGGTCCATTTAGAACACTACTGCTAGGATTATCTTCCTGACCCACCATAACTAAATCCTTCCACTGTCTTCCCTTTCTGCACTTCATCATGATAGTTGCTGGTCCTTACCATTATACCTCTTCAAAGTATACCTTTCTCCTATTTATCATCATTCACATTTGCCAGTTGTGCAACAATACTGGATTTACCACCCATTCATCAGCTTCTTAGCCACCTTCTTTCTTCCATGCTACTCCTTATACATTGAATGCCATCCCTGCCTCCTTCAAATTGCATCCCCAAGAAAAACATCTACTGCACTGCCTACAGTAAGTTCCCAGCTCACAGTAGCAAGGCACTTCACCAGAAGAAAAGAGCAAGTAGAGCTAAAGAGAGGTTTGGGCACCTTTTTTTTTTTTTAAATTGCCAAGTAAAAATAGTGCCAAATAGATTCAGTGTTTTTTTTTAAACACTTTTTCCCCCCCTTCAGTTGCATTCAGATAAAGTGTTAAGGCATAAAGCAAAAATAAAAGGTTTCTTTTAAGCTTTTTGATTTGCTGCAAATTTTGAAGTTGTTTTTCAGTCAACCCAGAAAATGTGAGGTTTCCACCTTAGCCCTCGCTACGATTGCCATTGAACTTTAAAAAACAAAAAAAAGTTATTTGCATAATTTTATTAGTGAGACCAGTCTTACTTATATCTTTAAAAGAAAAGCTGAAATTTGGAAGTTGTGCATGTGATCATTCTACCTAACCAGGGGTGACTATGTATTTTGCCATCCCAAGCACGGTAGTCAGATGACTTTCAGGAGTTCTGTTGGTAATGCAGATTTGGCGGCATGCCTGCAGGAAGTCTGCCGGTCCCATGCCATCCGTGTACCTGCTGCCAAATTGCTGCCGAAACCGTGGGACAGGCGGACCTCCCACAGGCATACCGCCGAAGGCAGCCTAACTGCTGCCCTCACAGCGACCAGCCTCCCCTGTACCTAACCAAGTTTACCTGTCACAATTCTCCTCTTCTTTTTTCATTTGTTCTGTTACAACTGGTTCTACATCTTCTCAGTTTAGACTAAGTTTTCAGTAGGAACCAATGTCTATACTATGTGTTATGTACAGATCATAGCGCAATACATGCCTGAATTGATGTGAGCCTCTGGGCATTGCTGTGATATAAATGATACCACTGACTGCTGGATAAGGAATCCTAGCCAACACTTCTTTCCAGGCAACAGGTCAATAACAATCCTCTGAGGTAAGAGTGGAGAAGGGGAGAAGAGGAAGAAGGAAAGCAAAGGCACAGTCCAGATATGTTGAGTATTGAGATCCTTGGAAAAATTTGTCCCATTGTGAAAGATCAGGAAGGATGGGAGGGGGAGGAATCCAACAGGAGAGATTTTAGGATGCATTAGGTGAGGTATTTCCAGCAAGGATAAGGAGGTGTTAGTACCGTTATATAAGGCACTGGTGAGACCCCATCTGGAATATTGTGTGCAGTTCTGGTGTCCCATGTTCAAGAAGGATGAATTCAAACTGGAACAGGTCCAGAGACGGGCTACTAGGATGATCCGAGGAATGGAAAACCTTCCTTATGAAAGGAGACTCAAAGAGCTTGGCTTGTTTAGTCTGGCCAAAAGAGGGCTGCGGGGGGATATGCTTGCTCTATATAAATATATCAGGGGGGTTAACGTTAGGGAGGGAGAGGAATTATTTAAGTTTAGTTCTAATGTAGGCACGAGGACGAATGGGTACAAACTGGATATTAGGAATTTTAGACTTGAAATTAGACAAAGGTTTCTAACCATTAAGGGAGTGAAGTTTTGGAACAGCCTTCCGAGGGAAGTAGTGGGGGCAAAAGACTTATCTGGCTTCAAGACTAAGCTTGATAAGTATATGGAGGGAATGTTATGATAGGATAGTTTAATTTGGGCAATTGATCTTGGATTATCACCAGATAAGTCTGCTCAATGGTCTGTGGGGAGATGTTGGATGGGATGGGAACTGAGTTACTGCAGAGAATTCCTTCTTGGGTGCTGGCTGATAAGTCTTGCCCACATGCTCAGGGTTTAGCTGATCGCCATATTTGGGGTGGGGAAGGAATTTTCCTCCAGGGCGGATTGGCAGGGGCCCTGAAGGTTTTTCGCCTTCCTCTGCAGCGTGGGGCGTGGGTCGCTTGCTGGTGGTTTCTCTGCAGTTTGAGGTCTTCAAACCAGTTTTGAGGATTTCAATAACTCAGTCCTGGATTAGGGGTTGTATAAAAGTGGATGGGTAGGGTTCTGTGGCCTGCCTTGTGCAGGAGGTCAGACTAGATGATCATATTGGTCCCTTCTGACCTATGAGTCTATGAGAGAGGCATAGAGACCTTCAGATTAGAAAGATATGCATATATTTATTCACCACTAATCCAGCCATGCAGAATTTAAACTGTATGCTTCTGATTGTATCAATACTATCTACTTGGGCTGGCCCCCAGGCTATCCACTGCCTCTGTTTCCCTTCATACAAGTGGCGGAAGTGACTTGATCCTCCAGCTAAGTCACAAGAGAAAAAGCCCACGCCTTCCAGGCCATCAGAGTCCAAGCTAACACAAAACCCAGCAGAGTCTCAATCTGGACTTCCTTCCTGATGACTTATCTCTTCTTCAAACAGCCAGCCCTTCCTGGGCTCTGCTCACTGTTTTCCCTAACCCAGAAACTGCTGTAGGAATCTCACTACTCCTTTAAGCTCTCCCCAGTTCAGCTGTGCTCTTGCTGGACTCTAGAAGGGCACAGTGCACTTCCTCAGGTGGTACAGCCTTAGCTAGGAGACAGCTAAGCAGTCACAGATACAGTGGGCTCACCACATATTAATAATGTCAGATTAAAGTAGTTTGATACATCACTAATATTACACATTTATCATACTAGCAACTTTGTGTTTCACCATTGTTCATATTGACATATAAACTTCCAAGTACTGGCAAATAAAACAAATTCTACTAAAAGTACCGTACGCAAGACTAAACATTTTCCCTGAAGAGGATCACACAGGCACAAGCTGTCCAATGCATGTCTTGTCAACAGTCTCCCATTACTTTAAGTGTAATGCACTTTAAGTGTCTTTGCCATTTACTCACTGTTATGAGGTAAGACAGATATTGTCAAGTATCATCAAGATTAAAAAAAAAGAGCAGAAAAGATGCCTGTGACAGATGAGCATTATTGACTTGTCATAACTCTAAAGTGAGAACTTGTAAAAAGACTGAATATGTTGTGTTATCTCACAGCTAGTTAATTATGCCACATTAAATATATTGAATGTCTAGATGTATGCCATATACTGAAACACCTAGTCATGGCTGATTTTACTGAAGATATATGTAGGAAAAAAAGCATGCAAAAATAGGTAACTTGGATGAAGATATAGTTTTCCATTAGCATCTGTTTAGGTGCTCATGTGCTTTCCCAGACTGCCTCCTCCCCAAAAAATCTGAACCTTTCCACAGTTATTTGTGCCTTAGCCTGTTTCAGATTGGATACTGTAATGTATTTTGAGGTTATGCAGGACAACTCTCAGAGGCTTCACTTACTGAAGTCTGTGGTGCTTTGTCTGATTGGTGGTATTAGCCACAGAGGGCATACCATAGTAGTGTTGTCATTAGTCTCTCAGACTTCCATAGAATATTAGGGTTGGAAGGGACCTCAGGAGGTCATCTAATCCAACCCTCTGCTCAAAGTAGGACCAATCCCCAGATTTTTACCCCAGTTCCCCAAACAGCCCCCTCAAGGATTGAACTCACAACCCTGGATTTAGCAGGCCAGTGCTCAAACCACTGACTCATGATATTAGCTTTGTTCTACAGTTACACACACACAGCTCAGAACACTTCCTAGGGACTATATTAGTCATGTCTTCCCATCACAGGATACTCTACCCACCCTTGGAGCACGTCCTCCTGGCGGTGTTGGACATTAGCTCAGCCAGGCTGACACTCCATCTTGTGGTTGTACTATCACTGTCTATCTCATCCTGTCAGGACTCAACTGCTCCCACTTCATGGCTTGGTCCTCCAACCAGGTCACTATGGGTTTCCCCTTCTGGAGAAATCATATGTCAGTCTCTCAGGACAACTGTCTCTGGTAGCTTTCTCTTTCACTCCCCCTTAATATTGGCAAATCTCCAGTGGCTGGTACAGAAACCCAGGCTCACCCAGTACAGTGGATTCTAACCCAGGGACCCTACAACAATCAGTCAAAGTCTGCACAGGCCTATCCCTTACTGCTATATCACTGAGCTAACTTGTTTTCTCTCACCCCCCACAGCCTCTCTGATCTTAACAGGACTTTTCCATGCTAAGCTACTGGGCTTTATACAGGCCCCTCCTGTTCCTGTCCAGCTGAGCTGCTTCTTAATTTACCTTCATTACAACCTGGCTCCTCCTCCAGGTGCAGCTTAAGCAATTAATTGGCCCATCTAACTACCTTAACCTCTTCAGGCCTTGCATGGGGTGGACACCCCTTCACACCCCTAAGGGGTGTTACATACAATTTAACATTAATATATAACATTTGAATTTTATTACAATGAACTCCTAAAATATTTAAACTTAATTCAATAAGGTTTGTCTAAGTTTTGTAGGAAATTGCCATATCTGTCAGAAAGCATTGAGTGGAGAAGAAATTCTGTATGTGAATAAAGGAATCTTAGGTAATGTTAATTAAAACAGTATTCAGTGCCTCCACTAAGTCCCAACAGTGCACCTAAGTGACTAAAGTGAACAGGAGCCATCTATTGGGTATCTGGGAAGTGGGCAGGCAAAGCCCGCCCACTGCTAAAGGATCCTCCCCCAGCCTAAGGGGAGGAACCACAGGGCCACAGAACCCACTGAGTGCGGGGGACAACTAATAAAAGAACAGGGACAGGAGTGAGGTCAAAGGGTCAGAAGGAGGGAACCTAACGGGGACACCGAGCAGAGAACCCCGGACAGCGCCCACTGCTCCTCGAAGGCGTCAAGGGAGCCAGTGGACGCCGCCCAGAGGAACTCCGCCCGGATGCGTGATCGGACCATGGAGTGAACAGGAGCCAAGGAAGCAAATATAGTAGAAATCCAGCAAGCTATTCTAACCTGTGATACTATCAGTACTGATTAGTCTGAATTGCATGTACTCACAAACCACAGGCTGAATGAATTCTGTGGTTTAAACAAAGGACATAATATATAGAATAGAGTCTCACATGAATAGAATAGAGACTGTGGACCTTATTCACTTCTCACAACAATTTGACACTGATTTAGCTTCACTGACTCCAGTGAAGTCACTCCTGATTTACATGGTATAGGTGAAAAGTAAATCATAACCTATACATCTAATAGGGTCATGCACTGAAATTATAATAGGGTTTGATTGGAGAGGGAGACCCCAGAATATCTTGGCACTATAATTGTGTGTGGCTACTGATAGTATGTCAACTGATAATCTCTCCAAACACTGTTAATGAAGCCTTTAAGTGCATTTTTCCCCCATTTAAATTAAAGAATGTTCCTTTTCCTTCTCTTCTCTCTAAATTAGTGGCATCTCCATTGCACAACCACAAGAAAAATTAGACAAAAGAAATTCTGGAAAAAAACGAACACTGCAGATTTAATCCAGTATTAACTTTATTGCTGAAACTATTCTCTCACGAAAAAGACAAAGGCATAGTATTAGTTTAATTTCAGTCTGAAAATAATGGTTTTAGCAGCCTGTACTGATCAGATGCAATGGTTTGAAGTTCATTATTTTTTGTTCTGAAGCCACCCTGCTGTTCTTACCAACTGAAAAGCAGGTCAGAACCAAGCTTTTTTAATTAGTTAGGAAGCCAGGTGATGTTTGAGAACATTGCTAATCAGTTTCTAACTACACACCATTCTCCATCAGAATTAAGTTGACAATAGGCCTTCAAATTAAATATACAGAATATAGGATTTTTAAAATGCTTAATCTAACAAAGAGGCATGAAATGTAGAATTACAATTAAAATAAATTCAGGATAAAGGCTATATACATATATACTTTGTTTGGGGCGTGTCTGAGGAGTGTCTATAACTAACTCTGAGCCTGCACAATTACATTACAACTTTTTATGTAATACAGTGTGTTTTAAATGAAATCATAAATAAAATCCCAAACTATGAGCCTAATATTGGAAGCTTCTGAGTATACATACTTCCCATTCCCTTTAGAAGGATCAGACCTTCAGATAATAGATATTTTCAAAACTTTCCTGCACTCTACATGCTTCTGATCTGTCACCCTGTAATCTTTGATATATGAATGAAATGTTATTGCTTACTCAGAATTTAGACAGTAGTAAAACAGAAAGGAAATTATCATGTCTCCTATACTTTTCTCTGCTGCCCCTTTTACTGTGTCATACTAGCCATTACATTCAGAAATGTCAATTTTAACTAACATAACTAAACTTTATTTCCAAGTAGAGTACAGTTGATACTATTCTCAGTGAGAAGTGTTCCTAACCTTATGAACTCTTAGACTTTTCTACAGAGCAAAATGGGGTAGCAGACTTTTAAGATCTGTTTTGAAATATTAGGAAAAAGTACAGTAACTAGGGACTTTGTTCATCAGAAATTAGGTTTCCTTAGATGCAGTAACTTCACAGACTTCCACACTTTCGCTCCCAGTGAAATCAATGCTCTAGGCTTTTGCTTTCAAATATGATCGTTGTACCCAAACACTCTCTTAGAAAGTCTGGACCAGCTGCTTCATCTGAAGTTAACCATAAGTGATTGTCAGGTTTCAGGTAGCATGCTGAGAGAGCCAATTTGTATAGTGAAGAAGAGAGGTCTGTTGTCATTCAAAGTGTTTTTCAGTAAGCATAGATACATTTTAATTAAGATTAAAAATGAAGAAAAGTACTCAGTGGAATACTATCTGCTATAGTAAAAGGACAAGTCTCTTCTCCCCCTGCTAATGAAAATTAACTAGGTAAAAATACTTTTTTTACTGGAACTGTTTGGTTTCAAGGCCAATTTTCTTTTTAACAGCAGACTAAACATCTAGAGCCTAATCTTTTATAGCTATTATACCAGAGGCTGCAGAAGTTTATGCATGTGCTTAACTTTAAACAGATGATTAGTCGTATTGACTGTAATAGGTTTATTCGCATATGGTATGTCTACATAGCAACTACACACTGTGGTTGGCCTGTGCTAGCTGACCCAGGATCTCAAAGCTCAGGCTGTGGGGCTGTTTAATTGCTGTGTAAATGGATGGGCTCAGCCTGAAGCCTGGTATATAGGACTTCATGAAGTGGGAGGGTCCCAGCCCTTGGGCTGCAGCCCGAGCCCAGATGTCTACAAACACCACAATGAAACAGCCCTGCAGTCCGAGCCCTGCAAGCCTGGGTCAGCTGGCACAGGTTACCCATGGGCTTTTCTTTGCAGAGCCAAAATCTTAAAGTAAAACTTTGTAGGATGAAGACCTTCATGTTTACTCCTCATTTTTCCTTTTGTAAAGTAAGGAAAGTAATACTTACAGACCTAACTCTGCCTATTTGTGGGGGCTAATTTACTGCCAAAACCAACCAAACAACCAAACAACAACAACAACAACAACAAAAACAGTGTCTTTAGCTAGTTAGTTAATCTTGGAAACAAACATTATAACTCTTTAAAACAAAGAACTCAAGGGAAGTGACTTGGACATAGATATTCCTTTGGGTGATGGGCTTTGTGAACTAAAAAGCTTATCCTCAAATCATGCTTTGGCCTGGTAAATGGACAAAGTGTCATTGGAACCTCCATTCAACACATCAGATAAAAAGGGAGAGTTGGGGTTAAGATTCAGATGTTCCCAGATTCCAGTCCCTTTTTCAATCAGCTAGACTACTTTGTTTCTCTGATTCCTGCGTGGAATGGAACATTCTTTCCTTTGGGGAATGTATTAATCATCTTCACCCAGAATTATTATCTCACTGCATTTTGTGGAATTGTAGGGATATTGTGCTACTTCCCCACCTCTGAGATCAAATGTATTCCTCCTATATAGTATATAGCCATTAACCAAGTGTCCAATTAACTTTTTCTGGCAGATTGTATGCAATACTTTTTTTTTTAACATAGTCTCAAATTGCATGCTATTCTTTGAAAATCTTGTATATGAGTAAGGGGTCACAACTATGTAAAGCAGCAATTTATTTGAAACTGAGGCCATATAACCTCTGTTCATAGAATTATACATGTGCTGCTCTGCTGGTTAACACACTCAAGGCCCTGGGCACATTGGATCAAACTGAACCTAAGTTCTGTAGCAAGACCTGTGTTTTAAGTGTCACTTTGCTATGAATTCTATAGCATCTTGGTTATGCAGAAGAAAAATCAGTTCATTTATAATACTCTTTTTATTTAATCAAATATTAAAATATTTAATGCCACCTATAAAATAATCTTGGTTATTCATTTTTACTTTAAAAACAATCAATTGTATGCTAGTTTTTGTATTTGCAAAGCATGAGTGCAGTGAGGATGTTGTAAGAACTCAAGAGAATCTAGAGGTTTCGGCAGCTAAGAAGTTTTATAATTTTGGAAACTTGGGAAGCATAGGAGACCATTTAAGTTTTTGGCAGTTGGGATTCTGGGCAATGGAAAAGATCTATATTTCCCTTTACCTTCATCTTGTGGGCAAGCCTGGACGGGACTTGAGTTTAGGGATTTTAAGCTCCTAAATGCCTGTTGTAGCAACCTTTGGAAACAACTGGTTGTTTTCTTTACTCTGACTTCCCTCTGCATCCCACAACGATGGATAAAGCCAGCTGAACAATATTGACATATACATTCATCATAGAATCATAGGACTTGAAGGTGATCTCGAGGGGTCATCTAGTCCAGTCCCCTGCACTCATGGCAGAATTCAGTATTATCTAGATCATTCTTGACAGGTGTTGTCTAACCTGCTCTTAAAAATCTCCAATGATGGAGATTCCACAACCCACCTAAGCAATTTATTGGGTGAACATTGTAATTTTTTCATACTTTATTCAATTAATATATATTTTGTGGTATTTGGTTAGATGTATGGTTGTTTGAATAATTTTTTTTCCACCAAGACCACCAGTATTTGTGGAATAAATTATCAGATGACATTTTTATGGCATTTTACATTATTTAAATACCAACCTTCCTTTTAGTTGGTCATCCTACAGAAAGATCAGGAACAACTACAGTCCCTGAACTTGGGGCAACTCAGGGACTGCATCGTCTATTCACCCTTGGGAGAACACAATGATCCAAAGAGTATGGGAAGACCAGGCCAGCCTAAAGATTAGTTCATTTTGTATCCTTCCACTGCAAGTAAGGGAGAAAGAAGGTTGATTGTATTCGAAAAAGCTGTGTGGTCTAGTAGACTAAGCGTAACACTGGACTCCAGGGATTTGGATTTCTAGCCCTAGTTCTATCACTGACACCTGGTGCTTTCTGTCTCAGTTTCCATCTCTGTAATTTGAGGATAAGTCTTACATAATTGCCTTGGAGAGGTGCTGTGTGGATTGATTAGTTAGAACAAAAGTTAGGTGTCCAGAGACAATCCAAATCCTTGCTTTAGTAGTATCCATTAGAGTCAGTGACTCTTTTCATGTAATAGGGATACAGTCATTGACTTGCTCCCCTCCTATAGCAGCAGCCCAGAAATGACACTGAGAATTTTAGGAAGAGACTGTGCCTCCCTGATGCACTTTCCATGACCAGAGCTCTTTTGTTCCAGAATTACAAAATTGAAAGTGATATTGAGATTTTCAAGATCAAGTTTCAAAATAAACCTATCATTTAAGTTCTTGGAGTCACTTTACTCACAAATCTGGTGTGTTTCACTGCTTGCAGACTCAGGTAGACAATTATATATAGGTTTACATTTATTTTGCATTTGGAACATTTTTGTTTTAAAGCCACAAGGAATCTTCTACACTTTTATGGCAGATGTTTGATTCTATGGAATCAAATCAAACACATTGTCCTTGTCAGAGGCACTACATGATTTAAAATTCTACTATATTTTGATGGCAGCTTTGCTTCTGATAGACCTATTCCATAAATCAAATTATGCAAAACCATCGAGAAAACAAAACATGGACCAGTACAGTTTATTCCTCTATGCTATATAATACTTCAAAAGTAATTATTTATGTGATCATTAATTATGAATAGATCAGCTTGCCAGTGCCATGTTTATTCTGTTTTAAGCCCTTTACTCTTATATTAAACAATTTAAGCCTGTCCAATTTAATGGTATTCTTTATGTTGTGCTGCAGATGCTATCAAAGGAATCCTGTGAGGAACTCAGTTGGTGCCTGCCTGCTACATCTAGGCAATGTACATGCAGATTGAGGAGTGCGATCAAGTGAGGCTGAGTCATGGAAGCACATTATTCTTTCTCACTGAATGTTTGCCTGTGCTAGGGAAAATCTAACAAACACAAAGAAACCAACAACAACAACGAACAATCCCCTATATTTTCTCATGGAGAATTCTAATGAATAACTGACCTGCCTTAAAAGAAAAACCCGAAAGAAGACATTGTAAAATTACAATAGCTTTCCAAAGTGAGGTGTGTGTGGGAGGGAAGATGTATACATGTTTATATTCTCTAACAAATATGGGGAGGGGAAGGAGGAGCATAAACATTTTCCCCTGCAGTTATTTTGTTGGGAGCAAGAAGAACCCACAAATCTAAGGACAACCCCTAGGGACATCTACGGACAGATCCTATACCTCAACACCAGCTCTGAAGCTCTCTAGTACCCAGGCAGCACAGCACCACTTAAGTAATGCTTTCCAAGACAACCCTTCTATACCCTTTATGAGAGTGGGGCAGAGCAAAAGAGAATGCAGCTTCAGTTTTCATGAGATTTTTTTTTAGATGCCCTGTATAGTTTCAAGAGGCACAGTTCATGTTCCAAGATCCCTCTTCTCTTTTACGCCATGTGAGAGTCTGCAGGATCCAGGAAAGGTGGGTGAGTGCATTGTGCCAGAAGCAAATGATGCCCCTCCTGAAATTGTGCACTCGGGCTTTTTGCATTGTAAAGTGAGAACTGCATTCCATGGGTCTTCTCTATATGCATATCCTGTGGGAATGAGTCCCTTCTCTCTCTAGCATTATCCAAAACACAACATGGGTTGAGAATAAAGATTAATTGCAGTCAGAATCCTAAATTATTACCTACATGTCAGCTTTGCATTAGAAAGTTAACATTGCCCATATACTTTACAATATATTCTTCCAGTAACTAAAGTGATTGCATAACTATTGTATGGAATTTAAATGTTTCAGGCTTGGGCTGCACTGGAGGCATAGGGAAGGGGAATCGATCTAAGTTACACAACTTCAGCTACGTGAATAATATAACTGAAGTCAACGTACTTAGGCCTACTAACCAAGGTGTCTTCATTGCAGTGAGTCAACTGCTGCAGCTCCCCCATCTTCTCCACCTGCGCCGCTCACGGTGGTGGAGTACAGGAGTCAATGGGAGTCTAGATGCGATAAATCGAACCCCACTGGATCGATCGCTGCCTGCCTATCCGGTGAGTAGTGTAGACATACCCTCAGGCAATTTGAAAGTAAGGTGACTGTATTAACCTACTCCCCTTCTTCCTCCATGGGCTCCAGACAGACTCTCTTTATTATGAGGAACATTTGCTTTCTAACAGAACAAATGTTTAGTTATTGGTTTGCAGGCTCTTGAAAAATTACTAGTGTGCTGAATGAGCCATACTGGAGGAATGCTGAAAGCTTTATGGAATGATATAATCATCTGTATTCCTTTCTCACCTACTGCAAATCTCTTCACTCTTTTATGCAGATAGATCCAAATTCTGAGTCCCCTGTTTTGGTCAGGATCCCATAAATATATACAAATAGTAAGTTTAATACTCTAGTTACTTTGTGCATTGTCTTTACTACCCTGCCCACCCAGACTTGAGGAACAAAGGTCATATGGTATAATCAATGCTATTCTCTGATCTTTTGTGATCCACTAGTTTTTTAACAATAAATGTGTCCCAGTGAGTATAGAACCACATATCCTTTTTCTTTCAGTGAAACTTGTTAACGTTCAGATTTATGTGAGCTGTTGTTGAACAATTACTGATCTTACTGTGTGCCTATCTAGTGCTTAGTCCTACTCCTACTGAAATCAATGAAAGTTTGCCATTGACTTGAGAGCAGAATCAGACCCATTGCCACATTGAATTAATTACTTAATAAATGGTTTTGGAAAAGTATGAACATGGGAAACTGTTAACAAGTTCTATTAGAGAGATGCAGCAGATTTTCATGCTTTTATAGCAGTCTTTCAAAGAACGGGAAACAAAGGCTGAAGGCTAAATCTTGGCCTCTCCCTTTAGTCTCTTTCACTCTGAAAAATGTGTGCTTGTTCTTCTGTGTTTCTTCTTCCTGGGGATGTGGTATATTCTCACCCAATTTCTCTGCTATAGAACACTTAACAGGACAAGCATCTGACAGTAAGATGTTGATAAATCTGTAAAAGCTTCAGTATGGTGCTTACCAGTAGTAGAAATAAGTGTTCTGTGAAGCCTAAGCAGAACTACCATAGCATGGTAAATCATAAGGAAATCTGGATAACAAGCATATGAAATTCTGGATAATCCTGTGAAACTAGCCTCCAGATCATTTGTGTTTCATCCATCACTCTCCTGTAACCTATTAACATTGTACAGCTAGGGGAAAAAAATAAACAGCAGCAGCAACTATTACAGATTTTAAAGGCTCTAGGAAAATCAGAATTGTCAGAACTTTTACAAGAAAAATTTAAATAAATGTTCAAAGAAATAAAAACACATGCAAATGTCAGTTCCTATCCATGTTATCCTCAACACAAAAGATCCAGATTTTCATAGTATTTTTTCTTTGTTTGTGTATGGTACATGACTACATTCTGTAGCTTGAGAAACTTCGAGCCCTGTTCACAGTTGCCTTGTAGCTTGTAGTCATTTATGCTTGAACAAAGTAGGAGTAAGCTATTCTGATTTGGTAGTGTTTTACAGCAGAGCGGATAAATTAGAGTCTATACATTTGCCTTAGCCTCTAGGCACCACATTGTGCATTTAAGGGTACGTCTTCACTACCGGCCGTATCGGCGGGTAGCAATCGATCCCTGAACGAGCTCCTGTCGACTGCGGAACTCCACCAACGCGAACGGCGGTAGCAGAGTCGACAGGGGGAGCCGCAGACATCGATCCCGCGCCGTGAGGACAGTAGGTAACTCTATCTAAGATACTTCAACTTCAGCTACACTAATCACATAGCTGAAGTTGCATATCTTAGATCAATTTCCCCCCCCAGTGTTGACCAGCCCTAAAAAAGAATCACTAAAAGTTTTCAACTACTGTACTAGTCTTTGTAAGCACAAGCCAGTTAAAAATAAAACAAAATTTACACAAACAAACCTTTTTGTATATGTCACATCAAGGTTCCTGATAAGATATATCACCATCCCCATAATCCTCAGTTTACAGCGTTGATGTCCTTTAAACTTACGTTTACAAAGAACAAACAAGTTTGCTCCAGATGGTATTGTTATAAACAGATAGCTAAGGGTTAATGTCTTTTTCACCTGGAAAGGAGTAACCTGAAACACCTGATCAGAGGACCAATCAGGAAATAAGACTTTTTTAAATCTGGGTGGAGGGAAGTTTTGTGTGTGGGTTCTTTGATCTTTGTCTTGTGTCTGACCCTCTTTGCTATGAGAGTGATTTTTCTATCTCCAGCTTTCTAATCTTCTGTTTCCAAGTTGTGAGTACAAAGAGATAAGACAGTGGTTTATACTGGTTTTTTTTTTTTTTTTGTATTTACATGTATGTAGTTGCTGGAGTGTTTGAATTGTATTCTTTTTGAATAAGGCTGTTTATTCATATTTCTTTTAAGCAATTGACCCTGTATTTGTCACCTTAATACAGAGAGACCATTTTTATGTACTTTTTCTTTCTTTTTTGACCTGTTGGAGTTTTTCTTTAGTGGGAATTCCAGGGAATTAAGTCTGCAACTCACCAGGGAATTGGTGGGAGGAAGAAGTCAGGGGGAAAATCTCTTTGTGTTAGATTTACTAAGCCTGACTTTGCATACCCTCTGGGTGAAGAGGGAAGTACTTGTGTTTCCAGGACTGGAAACGGGGAGGGTGGAGTCCCTCTGTTTAGATTCACGGAGCTTGCTTCTGTGTATCTCTCCAGGAACCCAGGGAGGGAACACCTGGAAGGGAGAAGGGGGGGAAATGGTTTATTCCCCTTTGTTGTAAGACTCAAGGAATTTGGGTCTTTGGGATCCCCAGGGAAGGTTTTTGGGGGGACCAGAGTGCCCCAAAACACTCTAAATTTTTGGGTGGTGGCAGCTTTACCAGGTCCATGCTGGTAACTAAGCTTGGAGGTTTTCATGCTAACCCCCATATTTTGGACGCTAAGGTCCAAATCTGGGAAATATGTTATGACATGGTGGCAGCCGTTGTCCAGGAACCTAGGGAGGGAACACCTGGAAGGGAGAAGCAGGGGGAAATGGTTTATTCCCCTTTGTTGTAAGACTCAAGGAATTTGGGTCTTTGGGGTCTCCAGGGAAGGTTTTTGGGGGGACCAGAGTGCCCCAAAACACTCTAAATTTTTGGGTGGTGGTAGCTTTACCAGGTCCAAGCTGGTAACTAAGCTTGGAGGTTTTCATGCTAACACCCATATTTTGGACGCTAAGGTCCAAATCTGGGAAATATCTTATGACAGGTATATCTATTAAAAACAGTTTTCTCCAATCTTGTAAATATTCAAATCTTACATTCTGTAAAAATCTCTCTGCTCTTAAAGTTTTAATTTTCCCTCTCCAAGCACACAGGATATTTACAAATTGAATTAAATATCTGACTTTGTTCCAGTTACTTGATTTTCAGTTTTTCTCATTCAAAAGCAAATGCAAGACTGCATGAGTGAGGACACCATCTAAATTGTGTTCTTTACAATGGTTGAGTGGAGCCAGATACACTGGAGCTCCTTTAACAAATTTCAAACTATTTAATACACTTACAAATTGAAGAACCTCCATTATTTTTAAACATGTATCAAAACCGCCTCTGTTTTAGTGAAGGGATAGGAGAAATGCATAAGACAAGATATGGGGAGGGGTAGCTCACTGGTTTGCGCATTGGCCTACTAAACCCAGCATTGTGAGCTCAATCCTTGAGGGGGCCATTTAGAGGTCTGAGGCAAAAATCTGAGGATTGGTCCTGCTTTGAGCAGGAGGTTGGACTAGATGACCTCTTGAGGTCCTTTCCAACCCTGATAGTCTATTCTATAAAAATATTCAGTATCTATATGCACAAGGAAAATGATCCATGACTGCTATGCTGATGAAAATAGCATATGTTATGGATAGCATTTCACTATCATGGACCTTCAGACACAATGACCAAGCCTCCCATATGGTTGCTACTGTAATGTGGTATGGGCAGCAGCTCCAAACCCACCCTTCTAGGTATTAGAACAAGGCATAAACCAATAAAGGTATCAAAAATAGACCACTCCTGTAATATTGAAACTTTGGGACACTGAAGAATAATTACAAAATGATTCAGTTCAAGGACACTATAATTTTTAGGTGAAGGGTCTGGTTGATTCTTATATGCTGCTAACCAGTTTACTCTTTCTTAATTTATTTTATTTTCCCAAAATCAAGATGCAATGCATTAAGACAAACAAACTATTTTCCTCTCTGTTCATGCATGTAACTCTCCTTGGTGTTAATGGAAGATGCAGATACTGTGCAAACAGACCCCCCAAAGAGAAGAAAATGTGTCAAACTTGGATATCAGCAAGCAAAGAGACATCAAGTTTCTCTTTAATGATAATCATGTGATAAGCTTTGTTAATTTGCTCCTCTAGCCTCATAATAAGTTAACAGTTCAGGAAGTGCAATCTGGTTGGAAAGTAAACCCTGAGGGAGGCTATACTGTTACATTATCTGCAAATGTAAGAATAAACACTTTATTGTCAATTTGAATTCTTTCTGTGTAGTTTAACACATTTCTAATCTAATTGAGAAAACAAAGGAGTCGTAAAAAATCCAAGAATGGCTACATACTACCTACTGTAAAATGTCCCACAAATACTTAGATCATCAGATGCTATATAACACAAAGTTTCAAATGTAGAAATAGGAGAAAAAAATTACCTCTAGCACCTGTATAGTGGACTCTACCTTTATGCAAAGAATCATAGAACTGTAGGGTTGGAAGGGACCATGAGAAGTCATAAAGTTCTGCCCCTTATACTGAGCCAGGACCAAATAAAACTAGACCAAGTAAATCTAGACCATAACTAACCTTGTAGTTAGAAGATTTTTTCCTAATATCTAACCTAACCTTGTTGCAGTGTACATGGAGAACAATTGATCACAGTCCTCTTTATAGCATCCCATAACATATTGAGCAGAAGCAGGATCAGAAACATTATTCCTAGGGAGAAGGCATACACAGTATTAAATTTAAATTACACCTTTATTGTAGCTCAAAGACTGACAAGAAGCAGGTAAGAAAAGCTATAAGAAATCAGTGGCAATTATCAGGACATACCTCAGTCATTTTTTCTCAATATTAAATGTGACTGAACCTTTCATTATTTTTGTTGCTCTCCTCTGGACTCTCTCCAATCTGTCCACATCTTTCCTAAAGAGTGGCACCCAGAATGGGATATGGTACTCCAGCTGAAGCCTCACCAGTGCTGAGTAGGATGAGACAATTACCTCCTATCACTTGAATACCTGTAAGCACCATATTTTTGTGCTAAGATAACACATTTTCACAGCAAAACAGTGGTATGGGACTGTACAACTTATAAAAACCTCTTGTAGGTCCTAAAGCCACTTTCACTTTTAAAGAGAAATTAAAAATAGATACAAATGGCTGGACATAATATTTGCCTTTCTGGGCCAAAGTAGAGACAAAGATAAAAGATCTATTATGTCTTCCAAATTTTCTTTATATGAATATGGAACACAGGGCTCAGTCATGCGCCACTGAGGTCAGTGAAAGTTTTGCCATTGAGTTCAATGGGAGCAGGATCAGAAACATTATTCCTAGGGAGAAGGCATACACGGTATTAAATTTAAATTACACCTTTATTGTAGCCCAAAGACTGACAAGAAGCAGGTAAGAAAAGCTATAAGAAATCAGTGACCAAATGAAAAGGAATGCCACAAAAAGCGGAGAAAACTGTTAAAATTTGAATGACTTTTTCAAAATGCTGATTGCAGCCTCAGTGTTTATAGGGTGATGCTGTTTCACACTCAGATTAACCTTTATACAATTCCTTATCCTCGGCATCAGAAAAGGAAAAGTGCAATCAAATCTAAAATGGAGAGAGAGCAAGTGTTAGTGATTTCACTAGAAGAAGAATGTGAATCTGGAGTTGGCAAAAAAAGGGGAAGGGTTAGTTTCTGTCACCAAAAATTGTGGCCTTTTTCAGTTTCTTGAAAATTTTCATGAAAAAAAAATTAGAAGTGTCTGATTTTTTAACTAAAAGCAAAACTGGAATAATTTTCAGGTTTGAAAACACATTTTTCATTGGTTTTCAGTTTTGGGTTATTTTTTTTCTCCTCTCTCACCTTTTTTTTCCTCCATCCCTCCCCATTGTTCTTGTTTACCCATTTTTATTCCCCTTCTCTTTTTTCCATTTGCCACTGAAGAAGTTGGGAGGAGGGAGGAAATAAGGAGAAAAAGGGGCAAAAAACCCAATGTTTTCTTAAGAACATAGGGCATAGGACAAAGGGGACCTCCAGGGTCACTGAGTCCAGTCACCTGTTCACTGCTCTACAGCCAAAATGCTTCTGAAATAAATGTAGTCCAACTTTACTAATTCTGGGTCACTGAGAATGAAAATGATGCTTAAAATTGTTGATTGGCTCTAGTTTCCATGATATGCTATTGTGTCAGTATATACGACCCTTGACTTGGGAATGGCGGAGGATAAGTGAGTTATAACTCACTTATAACCCTTTATAACTCAAAGGGAAGGGATCTCAATTTAAACCAGAAATGACTAAAATACATCTTTGACTGGATCTATGAATAAATCTATGACTGGGTTTGGACAGTACTTGCTTTTGAGGCAAAACAATGAATGATGCAATCTGAAGCTGGTATTGCATCATACATGATATGAATTGCATCATGTTATTCCTAGAAGTCATGGATGATGCAATCATAATGAAGCTTACATCACTCTGCTGAACAAATTGCCCTATATCAGCTCTAGAAATCATACAGTGTCGTGCTCTCTTATTTGTCAGTGTCTGATTTTGCAAAGGGACACATTTCTGTTTAGCCAAAGTGAGCAGAGATGCCTCGTATCTGTGTGTGTGAACAGTGCAGATAACTTCTGCTATGTTTGTGGTGAAGTGACTTTTGCATCACAAAAGCGCAGTATAAGCACTATGGTTAAGAAAGCCTATCACCTTTCTTTTGGCTGCAAAATTGGACATCAGGACAAGAGGTGGGCCCCACACATATGCTGCAACACTTGTGCAACAAATCTTCACCAGTGGTTGAACAGGAAAAGGAAATCTATGCCTTTTGCAGTGCCAATGATTTGGAGAGAGCCAACAGATCATACCAGCAATTATTACTTCTGCATGGTGCCTCCAGTTAGGAAAAGTGTATCAAAGAAGAAAAAGTGGACTGTGCGTTATCCAAACATTCCATCAGCTATATGCCCAGTACCCACGGAGAAGGACTTCCGGTTCCTGACGCACCAGAATCATTCTCACTTGAGTCAGACAAGGAAGAGGAAGAGGATGAAACTTCTGGTCCTGAACCATCAATGTCACAGGACCCACATTTTCTCCCATCCTCCTCCTCTGAACCACACCTCATAACACAAGGTGAACTGAATGACCTTGTCAGGGATTTGGAACTGCCCAAGAGTAAGGCAGAGCTGTTGGGCTCCAGACTACAGCAGTGGAATCTCCTGGCAGGCTATCAGGGCAAATGGAGCCCATCAATGCTTGCAGACTATTGCTGGACAGTGACAAGAGATGCTCCATTTAATGAATACAAGAGACAAGCCAAGAAGCGCAGAGTAGACACTGAATAGGACTAAACTATGTACATAATAGTTTTTTGCCTTTTGTTTCATAATAAATTTTATTGATATAACCCTTTTGCTGATTTTTAAAGTGTTCCATAAACAGGACAGGTGAAATATTATCATGTAAAGCAACCATAAACACATGAAAAGACCTAGGTTTACAATTTATGATTAAAACTCTACTATCTACACAATATACATAGACATAAAATGTAAAAACTTAAATATCTTAGAAACAGTATTCAATCAGTTATTTTAATTGTCATATTTGAATTCAGCACATCAAAATACATAATAAATATCACATTTTATCTCTGATGCAGATGACTTCTCAAAAATTGTAGACCAGTGTTATCACAGGCAACCTTGTCAAATAATTCTGTTCGTAAACTTATCATATTCAATCTTAAAACTAGTTCGGTTGTTTGCCCTCACTACTGTTCCAGAACTTCCCTCTTCTCGTGGTTAAAATTTTTCAAATTTCCAGCCTAAATTTGCTCATGGTCACTTTATGCCTATTTGTTCTTGTGTCAAAACAGTCCTTCAGCTTAAATCACTTTTCTCCCTTCCTGCACTTTACCCTCTGAAATATTTATAGAGACCAATCATATCCACCAGCCTTCATGCTAAACAAACTTAGCTCTCTTAGTCCTCTTTCATAAAATAGGCTCTCCATTACCTCAGTCATCTTAGTAAGCCCTTTGTCACAGATCCAGTCAAATGCATCAGCTGTCCACCCACTGGACTACTGTGAAAAGATCCGGCTGCTGGATACCATTGCCCTAATATTGGCATCCCTAGGCACACTCTCGAGGGCTGGACACAGATCATTTGTCTTGAACCCCATTCAGTGCTGAAGCCCACTGTCCAGCTTCTTAGCTCTTTGGTGCAGTGCTGATTCTTCAGGTTCCCCTTTGGCTTAAACATACCATCTCTCAAAACTCTACCCCAGGTATAAGCCGTCTGTTTTACCATTTAACTCTTTTAGGAGGCACATGGTTATTGTGAAGCAGGTAATGCACCAAAACACTTAGCATATTATTGCCCTTTTACTTAATTACATAATGCACAAGAGGGTGTCAATAATTTAGAAAACAGTAAACATCCTAACTACAATGCCCCTTACTAGCTCATCTTTCTTTGGGTGTCCTTGGGGAAGCCAACTGGGCTCTAGAAAGCAGGCAGAGACAATTTCCATTGCCTCAGGCTGTTGTATGGTGAGTGGCTTCTTCCTCATGGAATCTCCTTCCCTCGCTTGCCCTTTCCTCCTGTTAAACTGGAGGAAAATGGTCAGAAATCCAGATAGATCAGCTCCTCCATTTTTCTAATTTTTAGCCTCCTTTATCAAGTGACTCCCTTGCCAGCTTCAATGGGTGATCCAAAATCTCTGCCGGGAAAGATTCTTTGCTGAGGTGACCTCTCCCCTGCTAAACTAGTTCTCCTGGCTAGAACCCAGTCTATTGTTTAAAAGTATTCCATTCTGATGGGAGTTTTAGTAAAACTTTATAACTTCATAATGTCAACCAGAATTCATAGATTTGTACAGACTGATTCCCAAATCACTGTATCCTTTCCCACCCCTGTTCCAATAAGAATTCATGTTTCTTGAACATGGGTGGCCAAATCTGTAAACAGTATTCTAGAAGAAATTTTACCAGTGCCTTGTACAATGGCATTAATTCTTCTCGTTTGCTACTTGACCTACCTTACTTCATCATTGGTTCACATTTGCCTTTTTTTCCTGGCCACATCAAACTGTCATCATAGTCATCCTGTGATCAACTAACACACCTAGGTTTTTCTCCTCATCTGGTGCATCTGATTGATGAGCCCCTCAAGGTAATAGCAGGAATTGTTGTTACTAGTCCCTACATGCATAACTTTGCACTTGTACTGTTACATTTCATCCTATTTGTATTACTCCAGTCCTCATCCAATTCTTTCTATATAATATTCTGATCCTCCCTTGTGTTGATGATGCCTCCCAACATTGTATCATTTCATTAGTACATTCCTACTTTTTGTGCAAAGTTCAGTAATGAAAATACTAATAAAATCAGTCTCAAGACAAATCCTTCTATATAATAGCCCCATTTCTTCTTTTCTTATCTATATGAGCCCTACGACCATTCTACTATTTGTTTTAATTTCCTTTGCAAGATCTAACACAGCTTGACTTTTGGCAATGTTAACTTTCTCTCTGCACTTTCTGACCCCTAAGATATAGCTTTCTTTGCTGATCAATCCTTTTTTCATTCTTTGTAAGTATCTCTGTTTACTCCTAATATTCTTTTTGAAGTGATTATTCATTCAGTTATTCATTCAGTGATTATTCATTCATTCTGGAGCCCTAAGAAAACTATTTTTTTGCCTTAGTTTGGAATGCAAATCCAGATAGTTTTTTCAACTTTGACTTAAAAATTCCAAATCTCTTCCACATTCAAGTCCCAGAGATTTTCATTTCAGTTGACATTACTAAATAGCTCATTTAATTTATTAAAATCTGCCCCTTTGAAATCTAAAATCTTAGTTTACCTACTTGTTTTTGATGAACATTCCCTTTAATTTAATCTGAATCATTTCATGATCACTCCATCTGAGTTTGTTTTCTATGACTAGCTCTTCTATATTGTACTCACCACTTACTAAAATAAATTCTACAACAGCATCATCTGATTTTTATTCCATGTCCATTTAGTGAAGAAATCTGTTGGTCATCATATCTAGGAATAACTGGGCCCTACAGTCATTAGTAGCAACTTTTCTCCAATCTATATTTGGGAAGTTAACATATTTTTGTCTATTATGATTTTTTTAATTGGAACATTTTGAAAAAATAGAAAATATTCATGGAAATTATCATTTCTGACAAAAGGACTTTTTTTGGTCAAATAAAGTTTTTGAATAAAAAATTTCAAGAAGCCCTTGAAAATAAATAAATTGGACAGGTCCATGACAGCATGAACCAAAAATATAAGTATCTACATACACTGATAGAAAGGAGAAGGGTGGAAAGTTGGGCATATGATGGGAGCATAGTCCAAAGAACTATAAGTGTATGGGTGAATGTCCATTGTGATGTCCGGAGGCTGAGGGTCTGAAGGCTTCTCCTGCTGGGCGTAGGGGTTTTTTTGGGGAACTTTCTAGCTCACTATGGAAGCACCTCTTGCTGGCCCTAGCTTTATCACAGCTTGGAGCATGACTTGTGGATGCAGTGAGCATGACTTGTGGGCAGTAGAGTGATAGAGGGACTTACATTTACCCACACTTCCTGCTGTAGCTGCTGCTGTAATTTCAACTCAGACTTCTCTGGTCTAATCCTGTCTAGGTCTCCCTATATTGCTGGCTCTTTCAGATGAGAAGTACACTTTAGTCTATAAATAATGTGATGCTACTGAGATCTATCAAAATGAGCAAGAAGAACAACACCTACTCCTCTCATCTTTTTACAGTTAGAAGTTATGGTGACTTCATTTTTCTGGGTCAGAAACTCCTCATAACCCCATAGAGAGATGCTTGCAATTTTTTTTTTGGTTCAGAACTAGCGCTGTAAATAGAACTAGCTCTGTAAATAGACAGAATTAAGTTTTTTTGACATTTAAGTGACCTGCTAAGTGTCTCCTAAATTATGGTTAGACACCTTGCAGCTCCACTGTGACATCTCATCTGATGTTAATCACTGTTACCATGGCAAAGTGGAACCACTATAACTTTCTCCTTAACACTCATCGTACTACAAAAACAAATTGGTATTAAGGAGTGTTTCAGAGGTGGGTCAAGAGTTAAATTATATCCTTGGTTGATTCTTAAGAAAGCAAAACAAAGATCTAAAATGTTATTTTTTTCGTAATATACAAAAATAGCGGGCAGAATCTGAACCTGTTTGAGTGCAAGTAGGGTGTTATGTTTACTTGGTGATATTTTTATATAGGAACATGCCATCCTGTATCAGACCAATAGCCCACTTCTGACACTGGCTAGTATCAGATGCTTAGTATAGGTGCAAGCAACCATATAGTGGACTATTCTAGAATAGCTTACCCATAGGGAATGCTTCTTCTCATACCTTTTAAAACTTTCTTATATGAATGCAATACTTACCTATGTTTTAACAGTGTCACCGGATAATCAACCCTAGGTAATAATGAAGTATTCCTCTTATCTACAAGATAGGTACAAAACAGGGCAACAGCAGTTCTTACACAATGTTTCTCCAGTTCATCTCCCCTTTCTCCCCCCAATTTGCAGGAGCCTTCTCTAGAGTTAAAAGAGTAATACAAACCCTAGTCAAACAAAGCACTTGAGTGAGTACTACATAGCCTCATTGACTTCAATATCTATCAATTTACTGCAATTTAGCCATAGCATATGTGATATCTATATATATATGCCTCTTAGATAAATGTAAAGTTTTTAGCCTGTTCATAAAAACAAACAGGAAAGTTGCCAGTGAAATTTCAAGAAAAGTCTTTTAATTTTAAGTAATTAATAAAGAAGAAGAAAGCAAAAAAATTTCTTATAGACCATCATTGTTGTATAATTATAATGTGATTCAGATGAACACCTGCACTGTATGTTGACATAGTAGTACATTACCCATTTATGAAACACTTATTTTTTCAGTCATAAAACTGCCATTTTTAGTCTGTGAATTAATTTACAGAAACGTTACAAAAGACAGAGCGAGAAAGAATTTATTGTTTGTTAAGACTTTTTATTAAGACCTCCCTCCCTCCCCCACGCCCCTGATAGGATCTTCTAAATAAAAGAGAACATGACAAAATATATAAGAAATTTGATATTCAGATAATGGCTTCTTCTCCATGAGAATCTGTTAGAAACAGAATAAATTCTTTTGTGAGTGGCTTGAACTAGATCTGATTGATTAGGAGTGAATCATAATCTTTTAAATCAAGAGCAGTAAATATAAGCTAAGGTGAGGTAAAGCCATTCTAATAAGTTACATTTAGCCCTTCTCTATGAGCACTTTTCTTCAGCTGTCCCCTGAAAAAATGACCTCTTGTGCAATTCCAACAGTGGTAACAATGGTGGGAGCACTCATTTAGACAGGCATTGCCATGTATTTTAACTGCAGTGGCCTCTAGCCCTAGTAAAACATTGATGGTCAGTTTAAACTCATATTACCACAGATGCTACAATCAAGGGAGCAGTATTGGTGATAGTGTAATAGTGGAAAATTTGAACTAAAATGACATTTTAGCCACAGGCTCCTGATCCCAGGCTTCTTGAAGTAATTGGGTTTCTTGAAAATAATGATTACTAGGTCAAGGTCTTAGTTTATTTCCTTTTCTTTGAGTTTTTACAAGATTTATTCAAGGAGGTTGAATTTTTCATTGGAGCTTGATCCTTACTCCAGTACACCTCTGTGCTTTAATGGCAGGATGTTAGCTCTAAGAGCCTCTTTCCTTTGAAGTTTCCCCTCTCATAGTTTTAGCTGCACAATTTCTTTGAAAAAAATTATTTGCTCCCTCCTTGCATACACGGAAGCATCTGGTAGTCCAGCCTACATACTCTGTGGGTATGTCTACTCACTGGATCGGTGGGTACTGATCTATCGGGGATCAATTTATCGCTTGTAGTGTAAACGCGATAAATCGATCCCTGATCACTCTCCCGTCAACTGCTGAACTCCAGCTTGGCAAGAGGCAGAAGCAAAGTCAATGGGGGAGCGGCGGCAATCGACCCCATGCCAAGAGGACGCAAAGTAAGTGATTCTAAGTCAATCTAAGATAAGTCGACTTCAGTTACACTAGTCTCGAGCTGAAGTTGCGTATCTTAGATCAATCCCCTACAGTGTAGACCAGACCTGTGCCTCTCCTGAGTTTAGTCTGCAAAGTTTTGAATCTCTTGTTCATTCTAGTTAGTGTAAATCAGCTGTTAGATGTCTAAGCTAACCTAGCAGCTCATCTCATAAACTTTGAGAGAACATACAATTTTGATATTGAATAAGCATAATAATTGTACAATGTTAATATGCTTAAAGAAAATAGCCTTTGTATTTCTCAGATTTCCGGTGTGTGTGTGTGTGTGTGTGTATAAATTTTAGAGATACCTAATATATTTTTAAAAGCTACATCTTTATTTTCAGAAGACACTGAAGCCTGATTTTATAACAGGAAATTAGGTTAGTATAACTAGCTCACTCACGGGTGTGAAAAATCCACACCCAGATGATGAAGTTAAACTGACCTAACCTCCAGTGTAGACAGACCTAGGTCACCAGGAGAAATTTCTCATCAATCTAGCTACCGCCTCTTGGGGAGGTGGATTACCTACATAGGTGGGAGAAGTCCTCCTGTTGGCATAGTTATTGTTTTCATTGAAGCATTGCAGCTGCACTGCTGAAGTGTTCTAAGTATAGACAAGCCCTATATCTTTCTCCCCTCTTATTTTTCAGGCAGGATTTTCACCCACAGCACTCTTACATATACTTAGAGATTGTAGAAACTACATAATTGTTTCTCTGCCCCAGAGCTGTGAGAATGTAGTAAAACCCATCTGAAAGGCAAATAAGAATATTTTTGTGTTTGGTATTGTTAAATGTTATTCAAGATCATCATTAGATTTGCCACTCTAGTGCAAAGTTAATTGGAGTGAATAAATACTGTACTGAACTGAGGAGAGAAAAGGCCAGAAAGAGAAAACATGATGGTTATTACCCACCCTAAATAAGAATAATATTCTGCTACTGGATTCGTAGAAATTAATAGAATCTTGGACTAAGTTTGGACTATCATACCAGAGGGGAGAAAAATCAAATAACTATCATTAGTTTCCTTTAATGGCATTTTCCAGCCTATTTGTTTTCTGTGCACATTCATACAAGTGATGTTTTCTTCCAAAGAATGTCTGGGATTAGGGTTTTCGACTTCTTGAGGGTTAATTTTAAAGAGTTAAGGAAATTAGTTAGGGAAGTGGATTGGATGGAGGAACTTGTGGATTTAAATGCGGAGGAGGCCTGGAATTACTTTAAGTCGCAGCTGCAGAAATTGTCGGAAGCCTGCATCCCAAGAAAGGGAAAAAAAAACATGGGTAGGAGTTGTAGGCCAAGCTGGATGAGCAAGCAACTCAGAGAGGGGATTAGGAAAAAGCAGAAAGCTTAAGGGAGTGGAAGAAAGGCGGGATTAGCAAGGGAAGCTACCTTGGTGAGGTCAGAACATGTAGGGATAAAGTGAGGAAGGCTAAAAGCCGCATTGAACTGGATCTTCCAAAGGGAATCAAAACCAATAGTAAAAGGTTCTACAGCCACATAAATAAGAAGAAAACAAAGAAAGAAGAAGTGGGGCCGCTATACACTGAGGATGGAATGGAGGTTAAGGGTAACCTAGGCATGGCCCATATCTAAATCAGTACTTTGCCTCAGTTTTTAATAAGACTAGTGAGGAGTTTAGCGATGATGGAGGGATGATAAACGGGAATGTGGATATTACTGCAACTGAGGTAGAGGCCAAACTTGAACAGCTTAACGGGACAAAATCGGAGGGCGCGTGAAATTGCGAGCCCGTTAGCGAGAATTTTTAAGCAATCGATAAACTCGGGGGTTGTGCTGTACGACTGGAGAATTGCTAACGTAGTTCCTATTTTTAAGAAAGGGAATAAAAGTGATCCAGGTAATTATAGGCCTGTTAGCTTAACGTCTGTAGTATGTAAGGTCTTGGAAAAAATTTTAAGAGAGAAAGTAGTTAAGGACATAGAGGTCAATGGTAATTGGGACGAATTGCAACATGGATTTACTAAAGGTAGATCGTGCCAAACCAATCTGATCTCCTTCTTTGAGAAGGTGACAGATTACTTAGATAAAGGAAATGCGGTAGATCTAATTTACCTCAATTTCAGTAAGGCGTTTGACACGGTTCCACATGGGGAACTGTTAGTTAAATTGGAAAAGATGGGGATGAATATGAAAGTTGTAAGGTGGATAAGGAACTGGTTAAAGGGGAGACTCCTGCGGGTCGTATTGAAGGGTGAACTGTCAGGCTGGAAGGAGGTTACTAGTGGAGTCCCTCAAGGATCGGTTTTGGGACCGATCTTATTTAACCTTTTTATTACTGACCTTGGCACAAAGAGCGGGAATGTGCTAATAAAGTTTGCGGATGACACGAAGCTGGGGGGTATTGCTAACATGGAGAAGGACAGGGATACTATTCAGGAAGATCTGGACCACCTTGTAAACTGGAGTAATAGTAATAGGATGAAATACAATAGTGAAAAGTGCAAGGTCATGCACTTAGGGATTAATAATAAGAATTTTAGATATACGTTGGGGACGCATCAGTTGGAAGCGACGGAGGAGGAGAAGGACCTTGGGGTATTGGTTGATAGCAGGATGACTATGAGCCGCCAATGTGATACGGCTGTTAAAAAAGCAAATGCGATTTTAGGATGCATCAGGAGAGGTATTTCCAGCAAGGATAAGGAGGTGTTAGTACCGTTATATAAGGCGCTGGTGAGACCCCATCTGGAATATTGTGTGCAGTTCTGGTGTCCCATGTTCAAGAAGGATGAATTCAAACTGGAACAGGTCCAGAGATGGGCTACTAGGATGATCCGAGGAATGGAAAACCTGCCTTATGAAAGGAGACTCAAAGAGCTTGGCTTGTTTAGCCTGGCCAAAAGAAGGCTGCAGGGGGATATGCTTGCTCTATATAAATATATCAGGGGGGTTAATGTTAGGGAGGGAGAGGAATTATTTAAGTTTAGTACTAATGTAGGCACGAGGACAAATGGGTACAAACTGGATATTAGGAAGTTTAGACTTGAAATTAGACAAAGGTTTCTAACCATTAGGGGAGTGAAGTTCTGGAACAGCCTTCCAAGGGAAGTAGTGGGGGCAAAAGACTTATCTGGCTTTAAGACTAAGCTTGATAAGTATATGGAGGGGATGTTATGATAGGATAGTTTAATTTGGGCAATCGATCTTGGATTATCACCAGATAAGTCTGCTCACTGGTCTGCGGGGAGATGTTGGATGTGATGGGAACTGAGTTACTGCGGAGAATTCCTTCTTGGGTGCTGGCTGGTGAGTCTTGCCCACATGCTCAGGGTTTAGCTGATCGCCATATTTGGGGTCGGGTGGATTGGCAGGGGCCCTGGAGGTTTTTCGCCTTCCCCTGCAGCGTGGGGCATGGGTCGCTTGCTGGTGGATTCTCTGCAGCTTGAGGTCTTCAAACCAATTTTGAGGATTTCAATAACTCAGTCCTGGGTTAGGGGTTGTTATAAAAGTGGACGGGTAGGGTTCTGTGGCCTGCCTTGTGCAGGAGGTCAGACTAGATGATCATATTGGCCCCTTCTGACCTACGAGTCTATGAAAACAAAAATATCTCAAATACTCATCAAATAAATTATTTGCTATAAATAGTTTGCCCAGCCCTAAAAGATGGCATAAATCTGTGTATGTCTGACAACAATGAGGCTTGGTTTTGTATTTGCTTGACTTGAAGAACAGGGATCACACACATACAATTGGCTCAAATTTGAACCAAAGCTACCAGTCTTTCTTTCCTAATCCACAGGCTCTTAGTCACTACTAGCTTCTTTCCTCTTTTCTGACAACTTTGTAGATATTGATTTGGCTTCATTTAAGTGGTATTACTTACTTCAGTTCTTTATTCCGTATTGACCATTATAGGGAGTCTGTGCTGTGACATGATGGATCCAGCTCTAAAGTGGGATTCAGGAGAACTAGGTTCTGTTCCTGGCTGTACTGTTGTATGGCTGTGTGACCTTTCGCAAGTCACTTCTCCTCTCTTTTCCTCAGTTTCTCTGTATATAAAATAGGGATAATGCTACAATACCTTGCAAAGTGCTCTGAAAACCAATGCAAAGAAAATATGTATTGTGAAAGATATGATGAACCCAGGCATATCTTTGAGAGTACTGTATTACCTTTATACAAGTTATCTGCATTTTTGTGAGCCAAACCCCTTGGAAGCAAGGAAACTTCAAAAGACTGTGTACTGAGATGTGCCAGATGTCATAGGCATGTAGAATAATCAGGGACTTCGGTATCAACAAGTGTTATATGTATTTTAGTGTTCCTGGTTTACTGGCTTACTGTGGGTTACCTCTGGAATCAGGAGCCACTGGGGATGATTAATGCAATGCCCTTAATACTGGTTATGCACACACCAACCCTTAGAAGTTTCACTTCCTGTTGAAAGGGGTTTTGACTGATTTTAACTGTTTTGGGAGGCCTGCGAGAATACAAAGGCCACACAATTGTACAAAGCATCAGATTCACATGACTGAAAGGTCCCTACATTTAACCTAACAAATGAACTTTAACCAAGAGAGCAAACCCAGCTGAAGTGTTTGAAGGACTGGAACCTGCAAGAGTCTCTTTGTGAAAGATGGGGGACACTTGGTAAGCTTTCTCAAAGTGTATAGACTGCTTATTGTTTTATTATATGTTGTTTCTGTAAGACTTTTGTCCCAAATAATTCTCCTTCTCTTTATGAAGAGTGTCTGGTCTCTATCCACTATCTCAGTCCCCTGGAGAAAGAAAGTGAAATTGCAAGTGCTGGACTAAGTTCAGATCTGCTGGGATAAACCCAGTGAATTGCTGGGGGACTGCATCCTAAATCTGAAGTCTAGAGGCAGAGAGTCAAAGGACTCTGCTTATAGAGAGGCTGGAGACTTGAATATTCCTTGGTAGACCAGACCCCAAAGGGGTCAGAGGTGCAGTTACCCCAAAATTTTATTATTATTATTATCCCATTTTACTAGTGGAGGTATGGAAGCAAAGAGGTTAAAATGACTTGCCTAAGACCACAGAATAAGTGAGTCATAGAGCCAGACTTTGGAATTGTAAACTTTGGCATGAATCCAGAACAGCATTATCTTTTAGGCACCTTGAAAAATCCACAAAGCCTGAGTTAGGCATTTAGATTTCCTAAACGATGAGAGAGATAGACATCTGAGAATGGAAGACATAAAAGCCACCTAAGCCAGCCAACAGAATAAGCTGATTCAAGGGATGTGTCCTAAGCCTCACCTCTCACAGAGTTCAGTGCCTAAGTCCAGTCTGCAGGGATATGCCTATCTCTGCTTGCACTCCTGGAGCCTGGAATTGGACAGTTTGGGCACACAATCTGTTTCTTACAAGAATGGCTTATGCACCTGCCTAACTCCACATTAGATGGATGGGGCAGGGTATAGCCTATATTACTGTTAGCCCAGTGGGTAGAGTTATTCAGATGGGATGTGAGAGCTAGCAGTTCAATTCTGCCCTGCCCCTGCCTGATGAGAAGGGATTTGAACAGAAGTCTTTCAATTATCAACTGAGTGCCCTAACCACTGAACTATAGAATCACTCTCACTTTGTCCCTGACCCAATTAATATTTAATTATTGAAACCAAGTGAAATGGCTTCAACAAGATAGGATGAGAGAGCCCCACATCGGAATAGTCCATCCATAGTTCAGGGATCAGGACACTCATATATAAAGTGGGAAACATCAGTTTAAATCCCTTCTCTTTATCCAGTTGATGGGAATTGAACTGGAGTCTTCAACATCTCAGATAAGTACCCTAAGCACTGGTATAAAGATTATAAGAGAGGTCCCCTTCTTCCCCCAGCCATTTTATGTGAAGTTAAGCATGATCAGGTGCCATAGGTAAGATAGGTAGAACATTTTTTTTTAAATCTTTCTCCCCCTGGTTTGAGGATTACATTGAAGCCGAGGCATGAGATAGATGTCTAGACACTTGCCTGAGTCATCAGTGCTTATACAGAGAAGCAAAATCTTTGGCACTTACAGAACTTTTATAGAAAAAATGTAGGCACTGAGTGCATTTAAATCCCTTTAGGGTTAAGTGGCAGCCAAGCAGAAGTTTTATGGATTGCAGTGGTGCCTAAAACTGAGACTTTGAGTATGGGAGCCCAAGTCCCTTTATTGATCTGGACCTTCCTAATTCCAAAACTGTACTCATTCCTCCAGGCAATACCTTACCTTTGAACATTACCTTCCAGTTCCTCAGCTCTTTTGCATCAGTTTTTCATTTCCTACTGTGATGGCTCACTGTCACTGTTTTTGACTTTTAAAGCTTGTGATCTCCCTCACACCACCAATCTCTCATGGGTGATCGAAGTTTGTGATTACTATGAGCTGTACTGGCTGACTGTAGAACAGATTACAGGCTATGCAGTTCAGCTTTAAGCATCAGATACAATACATTTACAGATTCTACCAAAGTGTTGCTTTGCCTGCAGTTATAATTTTGTTATCCTTGTGCTATTCGTTTATCTTTAGTTATAAAATCCTGGCACTATCAAAATCCCTCTGTGCACGTACCTAATTTCACAGATGACTTTTAAGACAAAAAAAATTAAATTAAAAACAAATCTCTTCCAAAATAAATGCTTCTCCTTCCTCTTTCCCTTCCAGGAAAAAATTGTGAAAAAGAGAGAGAGTCCTTTGTGCTATGTCTTAAAAACCAGCAAAATTAAGCTGTGTCAGACCAGTGGAGGATTCAAAAATCTATTCCCCTCTCCTGAAAAGGCCCTCTCACTAGTCACCCTGACATTACTTTCTGAAGGCTGTTAGCTTGGAAGCCTTACCTTAACTGTCATGATAATACAAGGTCCTCACAAGTAGCATGTCTCTCCTAAACAATGTACTGGACAAGAAGTAACTTTTAAAGTGATTTCTGAGGAAATCCTTAAAAGGAGGTATATGCAAATATACCCCTCTTGAAGCTTCACCCTGAGGAGGAGACCTCCGATCAGAGGACAAGATTAGCGTCCCAAACTGGATAAAGGAGTGACTCAAAGATTCATGGGGTGGTTCTAAGTAAAGGATGTTATGAACTTATATTCACAGAAAAACACTTTGGTGGGGTTTGAAGGGTTGGTAACCTGCCAGAGCCCTTGCTGGAGTTGGAGCGATCTCTGTTAAGCTTATCAACATGCCAATAGCTTCTTTTTGTTATTTGAATATGTTTTCAGTGTGATGCTTTCAAATATGCATGCTAAGGAAAAGCTGTATGGTACTTTATAACTGTGTGCAATTATGTTGTTTATAGCCTCTGAGAAGAAAAGACTGTTCAGGCAGACTGACTTGATGGGTTGATTCACAGTGTAGGCAGGGAACGGTTCAGCCTAGAAATACCCCAACCACGAGGGAGTGAGATGCTTGTCTCTGTGCAAGAGAAGCGAGAGCTGGGTTTCAGGAAGCCTGTGAATGGATAACCTTGGTGGACCACAGAGGGGGAATGCAGGTGCAGTTGCCCTGAAGTGTGACAGCCTCTACCCATATAAATAAACAAACAGTATACTTAAACTAATTTGCTAGTAACTAATTCAAAAAATGGAGTAATTGGGCCAAGTTTTCTGTATATTCTAAAACTGTTCTTCCTCATTCCACCTCTGTCAGATCTACCTACCAGCAGGCAGTCCTCTTCCCACACTTGCCCTGGGTGGATTCTTTACCACTTCCATACTGCAGGGTATACCTGTATATTATGAAAAATACACCACTACTATTGCACGCCAGGGCCCCAATTAATATATCTAGGTGCTTATTTGGTCCATACCGCTCTAATGCTAGGCACTACAGTAATACAAATAAAACACTAATGAGCTCCCCTGCACAACTTTCCTGTGAGGTGGGGATATATTATTATCCCCATTTCATAGATGGGGAACTGAGAGAGATCACATTGTTCGGGCCACTGTGGTTGTGCGGGAACTAGGTGTTGAATCTAAATTTCCTGGCTCTCCAACTAACTCATTCATCACTGGAGAGTGAGAACAGCTAATCTGGGCCCTTACACCAGTACAGAGTCTGGGACTTCACAGATGCTGAGATCTGAGCTAGCCAATCCCAATGCAGAACTGGGTCCTGAATCAGGTATGCTTCTTTGATGTATGTGTCCATGTGAAAAATAATTACGTAAAAGAACAAACGTTGCCACCACACAGTAATTGCAGTCCTATTCTTCAGTGAAAGAGTTACATACCCATAGTTTACAAATGTATTAAAGCCTAAAATAATAATAATATTAACTGATTTAGTGACTTTCATGATCAAAGTATCATAAAACATAAACTAATTAATCCTCAAAACAATTCTATGAGGTAGGTGAGAATTATTGCTCTATTTTACAAATGCAGAAACAGGAACATATGGATTAAGTGATTCACACAAAGTCTGTGTCTAAATGAGGAATGTAATCCTGATTCCTAATCCTGTGTCAACACCACAAGAAAAGTTATTCTGTGTCATTTCTCAAAGACTTGGAAAAAAATGGGCCAGAAAAGTTAATTGTATTAACTTTTTTTTTTTTTTTTGTAAATTGAAAAGTAGTCAATGAATCATTTGGATTATGGCGAAGGCGGGAGGGGGTATATTACTTGAGTCAGCTCGGTTCCATAGATGTGTTTTCATTAATCTTCCAGCTTCTCTGTTTTCCAAGCCTTATTGTTTAAATAGGGCCCCACAGGTAGTTCTCTTCCAAACTAATGTGTTTGTTTGTTTAAGTATATTTTTTCTGTTGCCAAGATTGTGACTGATTGCTAAGAAACATGAAAATGAACAGAGGCTTTTTAATTTTAAAATCTCTTTATTCACTTTGACACTAAAATTGTGTTGAAAAAATGATCAATGGGGTTCTGCTAATCACATTGCACCCTCCTGCAAACCAGGTCCAGCTCTTAATTTTTGACATAGAAGTGAGATTTCCAGCAAAGAGAGAAAAACAATTCTATTTGCCTGATTACCTGATTTTTTGATGGATTGGGGTCTTCAAAATGTTAAGTAGAAACCAAGGCTTGATGCTGCCAGTGGTTCCATGTGAGCAGACACTTGTGCATGAATTGAGCCCCATTGAATTCCATTCTGAGTTGGTACTTTGAGGGTGAATCTAGGCCATTGTTTCCTGCAGTGAGTTTTCCTGTGCTTTTAAAAAAGCTGTTTTTATAATATATTTTAGGCAGAGTTTTATTCTTATTTCATATCCTTTATTCAAATATCTCTTTAGTTCCACTGGTTTCAAGTCTTACATAACTGACATCTTTGGAGCCTGATGCCTGATTAAATAGTAGTCATGGGCTATTTTAACTCAACTTAATGTCTCTGATTACATGGAACATATTTGTAAAGTAGAGCTTATTTCTGATTTAAAGGGTGTAATGGAACAAATAGGTATTATATAGCATTCCTCCTCAAGGTAAACTGGGATGGGTAATTTAATTTCCAAGGCGACAAATTATCTTATCATGAGTGAGCAGGCAATTTCTTTCCTGCAATAAACTAAGTGGGCACAGACAGCTCTAACCAGATGAAATTATTATCCTTTTTAAAGCAGAAATGTTGAATAAAGGTAATTTTCTCCTTTTCAGCCTTACCTTCTCAGTAGAAGGTAGTTTAGTAAACACTGCACACTGTAGCTTTAGGTAAGATCAACATGGTTAACCCTTCCAGTGGGGAAAAAATAAATAGGCCTGCCTTCAGTAGACACTGGAGAAAATTAGCATTTTATGTAGAAACAAACACAGAACAACAACAGGCAGAAACACCTAGGCTAGGGAAGGAAATGTTTTCTGTGAAAGATTTTTGCCATATTCATAGGCAGTCACACCATATTTTTAAGGAAATGTTAGATTATTAAAAATAGAATAAAATTCATGCTTCTAACATCTTAACATATTCAGTAAATTACACACTTAAATTTGAGTTCAAATTCATAAATAGTTTCAGGTCAACCAAAACTTCATTTTTCAGCAAATAAACTAAGATTCACCCAATTCTAGTGTAAAGTGAGTCACAGCATAAGGGAAAGAACAACTCAGGACACTCCCTACACTAACACCAGAACAAATCAACATACCCTTAGAGCCCTGACCAGGGTTATTCTATCTACTACCCAAGATCTACAAACCTGGAAATCCTGGATGCCCCATCATCTCAGCCATTGGCACTCTCACTGAAGGACTGTCTGGATATGTGGACTCTCTACTTAGACCCTATGCCATCAGCACTCCCAGCTATCTCCGTGATACCACTGATTTCCTGAGGAAACTACAATGCATTGGTGACCTTCCAGAAAACACCATCCTAGCCACCATGAAAGGAGAGGCTCTCTACACGAACATCCCACACACAGATGGAATACAAGCAGTCAGGAACAGTATCCCTGATGATGCCACAGCACAACTGGCAGCTGAGCTCTGTGCCTTTATCCTCACACACAACTATTTCAAATTTGATGATAATATACATTTCCAGATCAGTGGCACCGCTATGGGCACCCGCATGGCCCCACAATATGCCAATATTTTTATAGCTGACCTGGAACAACGCTTCCTCAGCTCTCGTCCACTCACTCCCCTTCTCTTCCTACGCTACATTGATGACATCTTCATCATCTGGACCTATGGGAAGGAGACTCTGGAAAAATTCCACTAGGATTTCAACAGCTTCCACCCCACCATCAACCTCAGCCTGGACCAATCTACACGGGAGGTCCACTTCCTGGACACCACGGTGCAAATAAGTGATGGTCACATCAACACCATGCTATACCGAAAACCCACCGACCGCTATGCCTACCTTCATGCCTCCAGTTTCCATCCCGGGCACACCACACAATCCATTGTCTAAAGCCAAGCACTGAGGTACAACCGCATCTGCTCTAACCCCTCAGACAGAGACCAACACCTACAAAATCTCCACCAAGCATTCTCAAAACTACAATACCCACAAGAGGAAATAAGGAAACAGATCAACAGAGCCAAACATGTACCCAGAAGCCTCCTACTGCAAGACAAACCCAAGAAAGAAACCAACAGGACTCCACTGGCTATCACATACAGTCCCCAGCTAAAAACCCCTCCAACGCATCATCAGGGATCAACAACCCATCCTGGACAATGATCCCACACTTTCACAGGCCTTGGGTGGCAGGCCAGTCCTTGCCCACAGGCAACCTGCCAACCTGAAACATATTCTCACCAGCAACTGCACACCGCACCATAGTAACTCTAGCTCAGGAACCAATCCATGCAACAAATCTCGATGCCAACTCTGCCCACATATCTACACCAGCGACACCATCACAGGACCTAACCAGATCAGCCACACCACCACCGGTTCATTCACCTGCACGTCCACCAATGTAATATATGCCATCATATGCCAGCAATGCCCCTCTGCTATGTACATCGGCCAAACTGGACAGTCGCTATGGAAAAGGATAAATGGACACAAATCAGATATTAGGAATGGCAATATACAAAAACCTGTAGGAGAACACTTCAACCTCCCTGGCCACACTATAGCAGACCTTAAGGTGGCCCTCCTGCAGCAAAAAAACTTCAGGACTAGACTTCAAAGAGAAACTGCTGAGCTTCAGTTCATCTGCAAATTTGACACCATCAGCTCAGGATTAAACAAAGACTGTGAATGGCTTGCCAATTACAAAACCAGTTTCTCCTCCCTTGGTTTTCACACTTCAACTGCTAGAACAGGGCCTCATCCTCCTTGATTGAACCTACCTCATTATCTCTAGCTTGCCTGCATATATATACCTGCTCCTGGAAATTTCCACTACATGCATCTGACCAAGTGGGTATTTACCCACGAAAGCTCATGCTCTAAAACGTCTGTTAGTCTATAAGGTGCCACAGGATTCTTTGCTGCTTTTACCTTTGTCCAGATTCTGGAGTTAAAAATACAATGATTTCTATGAGTCTTGCATAAATAGGTGAAGATCTTCCTTCAGGGTGGTACTCATGTTAAAATTAAAGTTTTGCTGTCTTTACATTTTTCAGGAAACTTTCTTTTTTGTCTCATGCTATTACTGATAGATGTGGCAATTTTCTGCAATATTCTTGAAAGAGCTTATTATATAAAGTTTATGCATTATTGTAGCCCAGGTTTGCATGAAACCTTTCTAAAAGGGAAGGTGTGAGTTGGGAGTTCAAAAACTATTGATAATGTGCACAAGTACGGACTTTTGGGACAATCGGTGTTAAGTGTATTTCCTAGGGAATCCCTAGGGAGAAGTTAATGCAAATTACTCAACTCTTGTTATTAGCAAAAACTCAACCTCTTGAAGCTACACTCTGAGAAGAGGGTTGTTGTTTGCTGATTACCAGCAAAATAAAAGGCCACAGCTCTATAAAGACATGCCTGATCTGCCCAGCCTGGGGACTGGTTCTGGATCTATGATGGATATGAACTTGTAACCATGGGGAAACCCAGTTGTGGGTTTTAAAGGACTAAAGCCTACCAAAGCCCACAGGTTGCAGTTGAGGGGTGTGCTCCAGTAAGTCTTTTAGCATTCACATAGGAACTTTTATTGTTTTAATGTTTTCTCTGAAGCTTTTACTTTAAGAATAAATGTGCTTGTTTAGAAGGAGCTCTGTAGTATCTTAAAACAGCAGTGAGTACACTAGTCAGACCCTTTGGAGAGAAAGCAAAACATAGCCACTGGACTGTTTAGGCAGTCTGTCTTGCTGGGGATATCATAATTAAGCCCAGGGAGCAGTGAAGCCTTAAAATACTGGTCAGAAACATTGAGCTATAGATATCTGCCCAGGAGAGATGATGGCTGGTAGCTGGGAACTCCTAAATGTGTGCCCTTGATGGCCCAAGGGAGGAGAAAACATTCTTTAACTGGACTATTCATGTAAAGCAATCTCTTAATCAATTTAACTGAAGAACTCTCCATGTAGAGGGGTACCTGGTTAATACAAGTTGCTGTGGTCATAAAACTGTAACACTATTATGTTGCCATTACTTCCCCCCCCCACACCTCCAAACTAGAAAGGATAAGTAATCAATCTGGTACAAAGCAATTTCCTCTGCATAGTCCCAACATGATTCTTTAATCTAGAAATCCTTACATTAGGTTTTCACTGTGATAGGTGAGAAAAAAAATTGCTGCCAAAGGATTATGAGAAGATAGGGAATACCCACAAAATTACATTGGCATCTACTATTTCTGTCTAAATCAAGTTCAACAATATCCTTGCTTGGGGCTGTTTTAATTTCCCCCCTTAGAACTCTATTATTTGCCTACACATGTATTAGCTTTGAAGGGCAATGTTGAATAAAGCAAGAGGTTCTTTCAGACCAGTAGCATTTTTTTTTTATTTTCCAAACTAAAAATGTATTCTTTTTGTAGGCTCAGGATAGAGTATATTTTTGTTTAAGAAAGATGACAAATTGTTTTCGGATAATGATTTGCATAACAATGCACAATAATATGTTACAAGGCAAATACAGGGATGAGTCTTCTCATTTTTTGTTTGTTACTGAACAGGAACCCATGGCACTGGTTGATGCAACTTTCTGAACTCTTTGCATAATTAATTTTATGTGCTTTCTGTTATGTTATTAATTTATAAATGTGCATATCAAAATCTTCAAATACTTGTTCAAAGCTAAAAACATAATGACAACTTGACACTATGTCATTAAAGGACTCAAACCTCCACCACACAAATAAAAGCTGACATCCTATAATCTCACATGTCCTTCCTCTTTTAAACTGTGTCTGAGATTTAAAAAAAATTGGTTTACTCTGAAATCACCATGGAGGGATATCTGAAATTGCAGTTATTTTCTATTTTAAATCTAGGACAATACTGATCTATTTCCTATATCACTTCCCTGTGGGTAAATGATAACATTTTAATAGGGATCAGATGAGTCTGTATGTTTTATAAACATATTAAATAAAAGGAACTTTGGAAGGTTAGCATTATCATAAGCAGGACTGGTAACATAGGCTATTAGTGAAATTGCCTGCCACTTCCTATTATAAATTCCTTTTTTCAATTACTTATAATTTAGCCAAACTTTAACCATTTGGGCTGAAATTTTCTGCATGCATGGAGTCTGCCTCAAACTGAATTGTTTTGAAAAACAAATCAGGCAAAACCATTGAACCTTTTCTGAGAGCAAGGCTAACGAAAAATACACAAACAATTTTTGCAATATTTTTCTTTGAGAGCTCTAGTACCTATATGGTTTGCAGCAGGGACTTGAATTTTTGTAGGGTGTGGCTTCCTATCACATTTTTCCAGCCTTTTGAATCTCTGCCCAAATTAGGCCAAATTATAAACCCTTGAAAAATCACAGTTTGGACATGATAAGTAGAAAATTGTGGGAGCAATTGCAGCTAAATTCCTTGAAGATGCTGTGCACATTGATCATTCCCAGATCTGGGAACTGAGACCAGTGAACATTTCTGTCCACTGTGCTAAATGACCACCCCATCCTGCTGGACCCAGCAGTATGGACTTGAAAGCTGCCTGATTTAAATCTAGAAGGGACAAGAAACGGACATGGGAAACAGGTGTTGGGAGCAAATTGGATTAGCATGGGGTGGAGAGACAGAGACTGGGAGATTGTGGAAGAGGAAAACTAGGACTGGGAGTTGGTGAGAGACTGGGGTTGGCTGGAGAAGAAAATTGAGACTGAAGGCTACGGAGGGAAATGGGTTGGGGAGAAGATTGGGAGCCACTGGTTGTGGGAAAACTGAGATAAGAAAACAACCCAGACAGAAACTGGAACTGAATGAGAAAAGAGACTAGGAACCTGTGAGGTGGTGGGAATGAAGTGGTAAGAGGGGAGACAGATCTGTTGAAGAGGCACAACATGATGGAAGAAGTGGGACTGGCTAGACAAAGAGCCTGGGGCAAGAAGCTGTGTGGGACAATGAAGTTGTATGAGGAGCACAGGGAAGAAAGCCAGGGATTTCTACCAGTGGGGACAGAGAAGATGAATGGGGGGGGGAGACATAAAGGATGAGGAGGCAGGAGGGGATAACTGTGCCTGTCTGAGCAAGGATACTGAGACTGGGAGCATGAGAGAGACTTGGACTCCTAGTGGGGAAACTGGAACTAGGATAGAAGGTCAGGAGGAGAAAGACTAAGACTTGCTAGACAAAGAGCCTGGAAGTGGGATGAGAAACCTGAGAAATGGTAACTGGGATTGGGTAAGCAAGGATAATTGAACTAGGCTGAGGAAAAGGGATAGGGAAGAGAAAGGATTGGGAAAAAGATAGGTTGGATGAGACAAGGCAGACTGGGTCAAGTTTAAGAGGAATGGACAAAAGAGTCTGTCTCACTAGAGCACACTCTCCTCCATGCTGAAACCCAATCCTTCCAACTCTCACCATTCCTCTGTCATCATGAAATATCTGTGAAACCCACAGGCAAAGTATCCCATCCCTTCTACTGCTGGTCCACACAGAGGATGGCAACCTAATATTGCTATCAGTCATTTTGTTGATTCAGGTGACAGAGAGGTATTGAAAAGTTCTGATCCTGCCAATGACCTATGGGGATGTCAGTATGATGACACATGATGGAATTTGTTTTGGTTTTGGTGAGTTTTTTCTTGTATTAATTTTCCTTTTAAAACCTAGTAGACACACACACACACACAAACACACAGAGTAAAAAAAAGACATTGTTAAGGGTGCAAAGTCAAGCACTCAGACGTTAGGAAATGCCAGAATTAAGGTTGTCTGTGCAACCTTAATTCAGCCCTTTTGTGCACATGTATTATTATAAAGTGTTAAGTACAGGTATTTTTGGTTTTTTGTTTTTTGTTTTTTTTTCAAACAGTACTGTCGGGGGGCCAACAAAATTATTAGAGAATAAGCTTACATGTGGAATGTAATTTCAGCTGAAAATTCAGTATTTAATCTTTACCTTTACAAGACTGTTTGGTTTAGAAATTCAGCTAATTCAAAAAAGAAAATGAAAAACATCCCAAAAACAACGTGAAACAAACAAACAAAAATGTTTCAAGTCAAATAAATTATATTCAACTCAAAACATTACTTTTTTTTCTTTTCCTTTGTTTCAGTGAGAAAAAATGAAAAATGTGTGAACCAAAACAAAATATTTTTCAGAGTTTTGAAGTGTTCAGTAAATAAGGAATGACACCATATATTGCACAACAAAGAGAAAACAATATTTTGAATAGCTGCTCATTAAGTGAACACTATCCATCCTGTGGGGAAAAAGAAATAGTATGTACTTCTTTAATTAAAGATTGTATCATAATGCTTATGCATGAGGTGTGTGTGTAGGGGGGGGAGGAATAAAGTTGCTTGACTTTTCAACCTTAATAATGTTATTTCAACACGGCTTATTTATGTATAGTATCAGAGGGATAGCTGTGTTAGTCTGGATCTGTAAAAGCATCATCCGACGAAGTGGGTATTCACCCTCGAAAGCTCATGCTCCAATATGTCTGTTAGTCTATAAAGTGCCACAGGACTCTTTGCTGCTTTTATTTATGTATGTGAATGACACAGGTCATGGGTGCTCACTTTATCATGTTGATTAGCTATCTCCATGCCAAATTTATAGACAGCTCAAACATTGATTACCAGGGACTTGGGGCTAAGTTCATCTGCTCTGTTCAATTCTATTTCCTGTTAACACTGCACCTTAGGCCTTTAAAGGTAGTGAACTTCCTGTTTTCTTTAATGTTAGTGTTCTTTATTAATATATATTTCTCTGTTATTAAAGTTTCACCCACTGAACTTGATGAGTTCTAATTATGCTGCTCTATATTCTGATCACATTCTGAAGCCAATTACACCAGATCTACACCTGTATAACTGAGATCAGAAACTGGCCTAACATAGCCATTACTTTAAAACACAATATAAAATTAGAAAACCATATCATGGAGATGGGATGACCTACCTAATTATATATTCAGACCAAAAGTTTCCAGTTTGGTTTGATATAGGTAATCTGGTCAATGCCCAGGGAAAGTGGCCATATATGGTATCCTAACCATTGTCTGGAAGAATATTTTGCACAGAGAATGTGCGTGTGTGTGTGTGTGTGAGAGAGAGAGAGAGACAGAGAGAAAGAGAGACAGAGGTAGGTATGTGCTGTTGTTGGCAGCAATACATAGGTAGTTCAACCTGGAATAGTATTTTGCCTGCTGGAATTTATATCAAACAGACTAGGCCTTCTGGATTCCACCAATTCACAGTAAAATGGCAGCAATGATAAAAAGGAAGCAAGACTCCCCTAAGGGGTAAGAAGACATGTATCACATACACATTTGAGATGTATAGGTAGTGACATACTTGTCACCCAATTCAGGTATTAAAATGATTTTTTCTAGTAGGTTATCATAATCATAAGTGACACTAGAACTAGTCACTGGTGCATTTTACAATCTTCCTTATCCAACAAAGATCACCTATGGGTTATAATTTAAAACAGGGAGTTGCTGCATTGAAAGACAAAGAACAATACCCTTTAAAAAAGTAATAAAGTGTTTACTGAAAAGACACCAAAACTTTCAATTCTACCTCATTTCAATAATACCTCACAAATCCTTACAAATTGAATAATTATTCTTCCTCACACCAGCATAAATCAAGGGTAATGCCACTGACATCATTAGAGAGGAACCAGTGTAGAAGCAATGTAAGTAAGAAGAGAATCAAGTCCAGTATACTTGAAGAAATAACTATCAGTTAACTTTTTTAACGTATTATTACTTAAAATTGTAGTAACTAATTATTGCATTAACATGGTTTTAATCATGAGAACTTAAGGCTAGGCAACTACCTCCATACTCAGGTATCTAAAATTGGCCTGAAATCAATGGCAGCTTCAGGCGTCCAAACCTTCTAAAAACTGGCCATTTTTATTTAGCTGCTAAAATATAGATGTAGGTCTCTAATTTGCTTGGAAGTTTTGGCCTAAGTGACTGCACTGTATATATGTTTGGGGCTGGGGGAGAGGAAATACAATGGATGCGCAGAGGGACAGATGATGATAGATTATAGATGGAGGGTGGGTGGGAGGAATTTATAATCTGGGAAGGAGAGAGGGCGTGGAAAATCTGAATGAATAGGCCACTTGCCAGTCAGCCTGGCCACTTTGCTAGGTATTTTATTCCTTTTGCCCATCCTTCACTTTCTTTGTGGTTTTAAACTGTAAGAATTCAAGGTACAGACTGTATCTTCCTATATTTGTGCTGTGCCTAAGACAAATTGGGAGTTACTGTAAAAACAGAAGTGAAAACAATTATAATTTGAACTAGAGCTAGAATTGCCACCTATTCCCAAGATTCAGAAGACAATTATTAGGGTCTGTCCAGTGTCATGTAAGGTTAAATTTCTAGGACAATGTATTCTGGTCATCACAACATGCAAGGGTTACACATCTTCACATAGCATAACTATATGTAGCTGTTTTGTGATATGATAATTTAATGTCATCAACCATTGGCATAGAATCATGACATTAGTATGCAATGACAATACTACTAACTCATTGATATGTGATTGTATTAGTCATCAATGACAAATATAAATAAGTGAAAACCATATACTCATGTGTGCCTGCATATTAAAACTTTGTACAGAGAAAAAAACATGATGTCCTTTTTGAGCCAGGAACTCCAAAGTTCTACTAACCTAACTTCTTTGTAACCTCGAACAAGTAATTGTGCCTCAGTTTTAATGTCCTGCAAAATAGGAATAATGATAATTACCTTGCTCCCTTTAATATTTTGAGAATTAACTGATGAGAATTATAAAGTGCTTTGAGGAAGAAATATGGTGAGTAGCTTTAATATTTTACTGATCAGGCCTTCTTTTAAATAAATATTTTCAAATGTAAGCCTGAGATGAATTTTTTGTTTTGTTTCACTGCAGTAACAAGCAATGAAAGCTCTAAGAAATTTACTTTTGTCAATTTGCCAGCGTATGAGCAGAGTATAAACTGGATGGATTTTGGTGCTGAATCAGCCATGAAATTAAACTTGGAGAAATAAAGGACCTAGTTTACTACTGTATTTGAAAGAATGCTCTTGGATAATCTGAAATTATTTACTATAATATATACTATGGTAGCATGTGGATACATCCATTGAGATTGGGCCCCATTATACTAGATTCTGTTCCTGCACATTGTAAGAGACAGACCCTGCACTGAACTCTTTTCTATCTAAGACAAAGGTTAGGAGAAAGAAAATAACATCATTATTCACAAATAGGAAAGTAAAGTACAAAGAGATTTAAGTGATTCACCCAAAGACACAGAGGAAGTCAGTTGGTGAGCCAGTAGTTGAATCCAGATCTCCTGAATCACTATCCAGTACCTTAACAAAAAAATCATCCTTTCAATTTCTTTGAACTTTCACCAGTATTCTGTATAATGTCCTTTTAGGAATTCCAAAACACATCTTTTCCATTTTGTCCTCAACTATTCTCAAACACATTTTTCAGTGTTCAGCAATTTTGCATTAGAACTGAACTTAATGTGGTTTTATAATCCAGCTACCTCTTGATTCTACTGGAATGCGTTCCCCAGAGCCTTCTCCTGTTCAGATTCCTCTGCTTTTCCCTTTCAGCAAATTACACTGCACAGTCCACTGTGGCTACACTGGAGTGTGGAGTTTTTACTTCAAGGGCACTGGTCAATTAACTCAAGGTAATTAAAACCTTTGTAAATATGTTGTTTTGGGCAACAAATCTTTGTGGTTTAACCCATTGATCAGCAAAGAGTAAGTTACAAAAGTTTCTAGCTGGGAACAAATATTTGGGAGCATCCAAACTAGCCTTGACAAGATATTAACTACTTCAAGCTGAAGGATTGCCAATTAAAAAACCCTAGTGGAGATAAGCCGATATTGGTCAGCTTTTGCAAGCAGTGGTACTGAATCTCTGCCACACTAGCTCTAGCGCCATGATCATTTTCAGGCTACAGTCTGTTATTGTGAGCTATTTTCCTGGACAACCATCCTTGTTCCTGAACCTAAACAATTTAATTACGTTGAAAAAGAATCTGAGATGGATCACTATCATCCTCACTGAGCTGATGGGGTTTGTCTGCCTCCTCATCTTGCTTACTTTCCTCATTTCTTCTCTGTTGAGGAAAGGGATGGCTTTGTGATTAAACAATAGGATTGGGAGTTTGGCAATTTGTTTTCTATTCCCAGCTCTGACATAGATTTGATGTATACCTTTAATATATTGTTTAGTTTAGAACCTTATTTTTATAAATGTGTGGATACAATTATGTGTACAATTGCATGCCTAATTTGTGCATGTAGATATAATGACGGTGTCCCTGCACATAAATGAGGTATTTGCAGATGCAAAAAAGTAGTTATGCATCTAATTGGCCAATTGTGTATGCAAATAGCCAACAGAAACACACAATTGTTATAATTATACCAGCAAATTGCATGACTAAATGAATATGCACATTTGTGAAAATCAGATGCTTACTACATCAGAAAAAAATAATAGTACTTTCCTTCTTTATAGTGAGGCTTAAATTATTAATGCTTGTAAAGAGCTTTGAGATCATTAGATGGGAGGTACTACAGAAGTGTAAGATATTACTTATAGATACTAGGGTAATTAGCTGATTTTTGTTAACTGAGTTCCAACCCAAAGAAGTGGGGTGATCCTGTCAACTCATAAATTCTTATGCCTGATTCTCATTTTCCAAAGTGGAGAAGGATCTCTGATTATAAATCACAGAGAGAGAGGAATATCTTGACCTGAGGAAATGGAAAAGACTACCTAATTCTGGTATTGCTATAAAGCATCTAACACATAGGTACACAGAAACTGTACATGTCATGTGGTTTATGAACCTGCTCAACATTTACATTTAATACTTTTTCCACATTCCAAAATGAAGAACACAGAATGTGAAGAAAAACATGGTCACTATTTAGTTGCCTTTACACTTAAACATTTGATAATGCTGCAGACAAGAATATAACCTATAGAGAATACCTGTTAGCTTTTTTAACATAAGTATAGATTCCTCAGACACTCAGTGTACAGGCTATTCTACTTGATATAGTGGCACAGAGGACAAAGTAAAGGACAAAGGCAAGTGTACTATATCAGAGATAGCTCCTTATACTACCTTTGGGTACCTGAAAAACTGAACATTCTTCATAAGGTTCGTAATTCAGGAAAGAAACAAAAAACAGAATCAAGACTAAGAACAATAAAGCAAATTCCAGGAAGTAATGCCAAAGAATCTCACATGGAAGATATGTCCCACTAAAGGAGTTATTAATCTAGGAGATTTAAAACTATTTCTCATGCCATACATTGTAAATTAATGTCTGTAGGGACGCAGTATCTCCAGAATGACATTTTTTCCTGATTATCCTGAGCACAGTGTCCTAGTGGCTAGATGTTGACCTGGTTGCCTGCTCCTCCCAGAATCACCAGGGACCCAGTACTTTCCCAGCAGATCATTCATTACAGTAGTTTACATTCAATTTGTGAGCTGAAATATGCTCCCATAAACTATTCATTCAATAATGTCAAATAGCAAGCACTTATGGTTAATTTTCAAAAAGAATATAAAGTAGTTAAATAAGTTTGTTTTTTGACATCCTGGGGTGTTTGCTATAGAAGAACAATGTTCATTTACTAGTTTATTAATTACAAGAGCTAGGGTATTTACTAACAACTAATATTTTATTTGATAATCAATGGACTAGAAGAGGAAGAAACAGATTGATTTTAGACTCTGGAACTTGAATCCAGATTCTTTTTTTTTAAGCTGGAGTCCTGAAAGTGAAACTATGAGGTTTTAGGCACTCAGGCGTGGTAGTTGGAGTGGTGGTCAAGAACAGCTACCAAGAGTTGAGACCACACTAAAGCCAAATTAGGATTGTGGTTGGAGTCCATATGTAAGTTGAAGGTAACAGCTGGGTTGGAGTTAATACAATGGTCTGAGGGTCTGATGATGGGTGCAGGGCTGGAGCAAGTCAGGAAAAGAGCTGCATTAAGGTCAGAATAGGATATGGATAGGGTGACTAGATGTCTCGATTTTATAGGGAGAGTCCTGATTTTTGGGTTTTTTTCTTATATACGCTCCTATTACCCCCCACCCCCTGTCCTGATTTTTCATATTTCCTGTCTGGTCACCTTAGCTATGGACAAGACTGAAGCATCCTGGACCAAGGCTTGGACAGGGACAGGACTGAGGATAGGCCGGAAGCTTAGGGAGTCTGTAACACCATGAGACAGCAGGATTATTCCTATCTGAGTTGTGTTGAACAGACAAGTTTGCAACTCTGGCAATGAGAATGAAATACCTGGGTGTCATCTGACCTAGGACCTGCCAGGGCATAGGCTGATGCATCATACCTGAAGGCTGATTCACTGCTGGCTCTGTTGGAGAGGTGAGTCATTGTACCTAATGAGGGTTTGGGGACAGGTGGGTGTAAGCCTGTCCACATCTAAAGGCCCCTGCTCCCTAAGGGGAGGAGCTACTGAACCCAGATCTCAAATGAGTTTAGGAGACAACTAATGGAAAAACAGGGACAGGGGTGAGGGTCAGAGGGTCAAAAGTAGGGATCCAGAGGGGGACACCAAGCAAAGAACCCCTCTTTGTAGCTGAGTGAGGAGCTCTGGTCTGGCTGTAGGTTTGCCTCACCACAACCATAATTTATCCTAACTAATTATTCATAGTTTATGTTTTCTCACCTTGAACAAAGTGAATACAATAAATTAGGAAATAAAAGCTGGCACCAGAAAAAAGAAATTTACCCTCTTCAGAAGTTTTGGACAGCATGGAAGCCAGTATAATATAAATATAACTCTGTAAATAAGAAAAAAAAAGCCCTTCTAAGATTAATTAATAGTCTAAAAATTGAACTTAGCATGTGGGTCGGATTAAATTTTAAACATGTTTTCACTAATTAATTTCTGCCAGAAAGGAAGTAGATGGAGGGGAAGGGGTTCGTTGTTGTTGTTGTTTATTTAATTATCTGCAGTAGTACAGAGTACTGCAATTACACAGAATGTGCTGAAAAGGCCATTGCACTAGTTAAAACAATCAAATAAAATCCTGTCATGACAAGAGTTTTGTGAGCTGAGCCACTCTTTGGCTGTGTATACATTTTTTTCTCTCTCTAAATTTCCCCATTGTTTCAGCAGTCCAGCTCCACCTTTAGCAGAAGTGTAGCCTGGAGGTTTTTAAAACCAAGGGTGAAATCTTGACCCAACAGAAGTCAATGAGAGTTTTGTCATTGATTTCAATGGTATGTCTCTCCAGCATTTTGGAGTGAGCCTCCCAGCCCGGGTTGACAGAGTCTATCTAATGAGGCTCATCTTAGTGTTCTAGAAATAGCTGCATAGACCAGGGGTGGGCAAAGTTTTTGGGCCGAGGGCCACATCTGGGTGGGGAAACAGTATGCAGGGCAGGGGCAGGGGGCTGGGGGGTGGGAGCGAGTGCGGGGTGTGGGAGGGGTTGTGGTATGTAGGAAGGGGCTCAGGGCAAGGAATTGGGGCAGAGGAGGGGTGTGGGGTATATGGGGGGGCTCAGGGAAGGGGGTTGGGGTGCAGGACGGGTGTGGCGTGCAGGAGGGGGCTCAGGGCAGGGGTGCAGGAGGGTGTGGACTGCAGGAGGGGACTCAGGGAAGTTTGTTGGGGTGCAGGGTGCAGCAGGGAGCTCAGGGCAGGGGGTTGGGGTGCATAGGGGTGTGTGTACGAGGAGACTCAGGGCAGTGAGTTGGGGTGTGAGGTGCAGGCAGGGGGCTTAGGGCAGGGAGATGGGGTGCGGGGTACAGGAGGGATTCAGTCTTCGACCCTGCTTACTTCAAGAGGCTCTGGGGTGGCAGCGGCGCACACCTGGGCAGGGAAGGTTCCCTGCTTGCCTGCCATGTCCCTGGCCCCACGCCGCTCCAGGAAGTGCTGCAGTCTCTGGGGGAGGGAGGGCAGAGGGCTCTGCATGCACTGCCATTGCTATGCCTCCAGATACCTTCCCCGAAGCTCCCATTGGCTGTGGTTCCCCACTCCCAGCCAATGACAGTTGCAGTGGGTAGTGCGTGGAGGCAAGGGCAACGCATGAAGCCCTTTGTCCCCCAGCCCGGAGGCCACAGAGATGTGGTGTCAGCTCTGCGGGTCGGATCCAAAGTTTTGAGGGGCTGGATCCAGCACGTGGGCCATAGTTCGCCCACCCCTGGTATAAACAGTGCTTTGAAGTTACAGCTTAGGCCGGAGCTCAGGCACTGAAGCCCGCCCCACCTCCATAGGCTTCAGATCCGAAGATCCAGCCTGAGCTGCAACTTCAAAGTACTGTCCACACAGCAATTTTTAGAGCACTAGCATAAGCCCCACTAATTCATGTCTGTTTACTGGGGCTAGGAGGCTCACTCCAACTGTCTCCAAAATGCTGTGTGGAAATACTGAAAGGGGCCAGTATTTCACCCCTGTCGTCTAAACCTGCACTAAGATGCTGTAGATGACGTGGTGGTAAAAACATCAACAACTGTTGGTGGCTTGTTTACATTAGAGTCTCACTATTTCTACCTCTGTTGGAACTACATTGATTCTAATAGCACGAGACTAGGACATTTTAAGAAAAGAATGATTAAAGATACAGCCTAAGCAAGCCATAGTACTACTGTCATTTCATATATTCCGTAGACAATCCACTGGGAGCCAGTTTCCTCATTTATTTTCTGGAATATTCAGATTAATCTTAATTTAGTTTATAGAAGTTACCTTTTTAATTTTATACAACTGAAATGAGTGCTCAAGTAGCTAAATTCATCTTAGTTACTACTGCTACTAGAGGAAATGATTTAAGATTCTGAGAACCAGAGTGCTGCACAAGATCTGAATTAAACTTTGCTGGGCTTTTGGTGTGCCATTCACATTAAACAGTTAGACAGCCACCAAAAATCAATGTGTAATCTAGTGACGGGCAATCTTCAAAAGGTAGGAGATTTTGATAAGTTTCATACAGACATCCAAAAGATACTTATCTAAACTCATAGAAATCTATTTGTCCTGGAAATCTGTATGGAAGTCTCAGAAGATCAGACGAGATCATCTGTTAGTTGAAGCACAGAATTAGGAAACAGAACTATTACCAATTTTAATGACTCACTTAATTTTATAAAGATTCTTAAATGAAAGTTTCTTTATAAGAAGAAAGTCTTATTTGTGACTTCCTATTTTTATATTGTCTAGGCCAATTGGTCACCAAGCCTGAATAGGGTCTCTAAGGGTTACTATTATCATCAATGATCATCATTCTTTCTTACTAAATTTCTGGTATTTCATTGTTCAGTCAGGTCAGAAGTACTGGGAGAAGAGCCTTCTTGCTATATTTGGCTATTTATGTGCTGATCCTAGATTAAACTATGAGTCCTTGTGGCACCTTAGAGATTAAAACATTTATTTGGTCATAAGCTTTCCTGGGCTATAACCCACTTCATCAGATGCATGGAGTGAAAAATACAGTAGGCAGCACATGAAAAGATGGGAGTTGCCTTACCGAGATGGGGGTCAGTGCTAACGAGGCCAATTCAATCAGGGTGTGGCCCATTCCCAAAAGTTGACAAGAAGGTGTGAGTATCAACAGAAGTGATTATTACTTTTTGTAGTTACCCAGCCACTGTCACTCTTTATTCAGGCCTAATTTGATGGTGTCAAGTTTGCCGCATGGCCTCACAGTATGCCAACATTTTTATGGCTGACTTAGAATATTCCTCAGCTTTCATCCCCTAGCACCTCTACTCTACTTGTGCTACATTGATGACATCTTCATCATCTGAAACCATGGGAAGAAGGCCTTTGAGGAATTCCACCCCTATTTCAACAATTTCCACCTTACCATCAACCTCAGCCAGGACCATCCCACACAAGAGATCCACTTCCTTGACACTACAGTGTAAATAAATGATAGTCGCATAAACACTACTCTATACCGGAAACCTACTGACCCCTATACTTACCTACATGCCTCCAGCTTTCATCCAGACCACATCACATGATCCATTGTCTACAGCCAAGCCCTAAGATACAACCGCATTTGCTCCAATCCCTCAGACAGAGACAAACACCTACAGGATCTCTATCAAGCATTTTTAAAACTACAATACCCATCTGGGGAAGTGAAGAAACAGAAGAAGACAGAACCAGAAGGGCACACAGAAGTCACCTACTACAGGACAGGCCCAACAAAGAAAGTAACAGAATGCCACTAGCCATCACCTACAGCCCCCAACTAAAACCTCTCCAGAGCATCATCAAGGATCTACAACTTATCCTGGAGGATGATCCCTAACTCTCACAGACCTTGGGAAACAGACCAGTCCGCGCTTACAGACAGACCCCCCAACCTGAAATACTCACAGCAACTACACACCACACAACAAAACACAAATTCAGGAACCAGTCCCTGCAACAAACCCCATTGCCAACTCTGTCTGCATATCTATTCAAGGGACACACATCAGCCAGACCGTCAGGGGCTCGTTCACCTGCACATCTACCAATGTGATATATGCCATCATGTGCCAACAATGCACCTCTGCCATGTACATTGGCCAAAACGGACAGTTTCTATGCAAAAGAATAAATGGACACAAATCAAACATCAAGAATTGTAACTTTCAAAAACCAGTAGAAGAGCACTTCAATCTTCCTGGACACTCAATAACAGACTAAAAAATGGCAATTCTTAATTTTTCAACATTTTTTTCTTTTTCAAAAACAGACTTCAACAAGAAACTGCAGAACTGGAATTAATTTGCAAACTTGACACCATCAAATTAGACCAGAATGAAGACTGGTTGTGGCTGAGTCACTACAAAAAGTAATTTTCCCTCTGTTGATATTTACCCCTTCTTGTCAACTGCTGGGAATGGACCACATCCACCCTGATTGAATTGACCTTGCGACAGGTTGGGTCACAGAGACCCCCTTGGGACTGTCACCTGACTTGTTGAGGCTACCTCTGAGCCCATTTTCCAAGACAGTTTGGGACTTCAATACCCTGTCTTGTTGAGCCAGACTCACTAACCTTCTACAGACACAGACCCAGGTCCGAACCACGTCCCGCACAAGCTGCAGACTTAAATGAAAACAGTTTAAGAAGTGCTCCTGTCTCTAGAAGCCAGACACTCAGTTCCCAATGGGATCCAAACCCAGATAAATTCATTTTAATCTGTATAAAGCTTATGCAGAGTAAACTCATAATTTTTTCACCCTCTATAATACTAATAGAGAGAAATGCATAGCTGTTTGCTCCCACAGGTAGTAATTACTTACTCAGGGTTAATTTATAAGCAAAAAGTGATTTTATTAAGTATAAAAAGTAAAATTTAAGTGGTTCCAAGTAATAACAGCCAGAACAAAGTAAGTTACCAAGCAAAATAAAGCAAAACATGCAAGTCTAAACCTAATACATTTAAGAAACTGAATACCGGTAAATCTCACCCTCAGAGATGTTCCAATAAGTTTCTTTCACAGACTAGACTCCTTTCTAGTCTGGAACCAATCCTTTCCTGTGGTACAATCCTTGTTCCAGCTCAGATGGCAGCTAGGGGATTTCTTATGACTGCAGCCCCCTTTGTTCTGTTCCACTCCCTTATATAGCTTGGCACAAAGCAGGAATCTTTTGTCTCTCTTCTAAATGGAAAAGCTCCAGGTTTAAGATGGATTCCAGTATCAGGTGACATGGTCATATGTCTTGTGAGACCCCAAGCTTTTACTCTTCCTGGCCTGACTCATAGGAAGACTTGCAAATAAACAGAACCATCTACAGTCAATTGTCCTGGTTAATGGGAGCCATCAAGATTCCAAACCACCATTAATGGCCCACACTTTGCATAATTACAATAGGACCTCAGAGTTATATTTCATATTTCTATTTCAGATACAAGAATGATGCATTCATACAAATAGGATGAACACACAGTAGATAATAAGCTTTGTAATGATACCTTACCTTACAGTAGAGGTGCTAGGGGATGTATGCTGAGGAAGTGTTTTAAGTCAGCCATAAAAATGTTGGCATACTGGCTGAGGTTGCATATTCCAGTTACATTATATTCACACTTATTAGCATACTTTCATAAATTCATATGGAGTGCAATGTCAAAGGCCTCATTAACACTGACCCCTCTGCCCCCACATCTTTTCATGTGCTGTATATTTATACCTGCCTACTGTATTTTTCACTCCATGCAGCTGATGAAGTGGGTTATAGCCCATGAAAGCTTATGCCCAAATAAATTTGTTAATCTCTAAGGTGCCACAAGGACTTCTCATTGTTTTTATTGATAGGGATTAACATGGCTACCCCTCTGAAACCTAGATTAAACTAGTAAGTGCAGAAGATCACAAAAGGAAAATCTAGTAATTACTGTAACTGGATTTTTTTCTGAATCTCATAAAAGGTTTAAGTTTGTGTTTCCTTTCAATGTAGGGCACAGATTTACAATGATTCTTGTCTTATAAGAACCAGTTCATGTAGCTCTAGTGTAACCCCCTGTAACTGAATAGAAGAGTATTAAAAACAAGCATTACTTGTTTAGCCATACATGTGAATGGCAGTAAATAAATAACCCAACATGTAACAGGCATGTACTTGGAAATAGAAACTCCTGTCTCTGCCTTTGACCTATTAAAGTTTTGCTGTAATTTTTATTAAAAGTTGCAGAAATGTGAAATAATAGGCAGAAACCAACCCCCAGGATCGGATACCCACAAATGTTAGAAATGGAAGGGAATATGGATTTTTTAAATAGTCCCTATCTCTGTGAGGGAATACACCAACTGCTTGGATCTTAACAGTTGCAGAAGAGTGTTTTCATAAGTAGATCCCAATTCTGAAGCTTGAGAAAATCTCTAGTACAAATACAAAATTCTTGTGTTTGTATTATTCCATGAGGTGATGAAATTAAGGTGAAGTGTACTTAGTGTAAAGATTACAAATATGCTTCTTTATGTGTGCATAACACTTTTCTAAACACACTGTAATAAGAAAGCTTAAGAAGCAGGCAGTGTTAGCACACCTTTGTCTGCTCTGCAATAATAATTGGCTTAAGAAGCAGACAATGTTGGCACACATTTGTCTGCACTCTTAGGAAAATCTCTTCTATCCGGTGAAATTTGTTTGCTCCTAAATTCATTTTGAGGGCATTATACTCATTATTACCGCCTATCAAAAGTAGATTATCATACTTAGATTATAGTATATTATTCAAAATATTAGTATTTAGAGGGAAAAAAAACATTTCCATGACAGGCTGTGTGACATCATTCCAGCAAGTAGTGACATTTTGAATGCTTGATGACATTTCCCATTGTAAATAGATAGAGAAGTCGGAAGGTGCTGCATTGTTTTACCATTTTCAAAATGTCACTGCACTGAGGAAAATGAAAACTCCTATGTTTTCTTATTTTTTTTATTGTTTCTGGGAAACAGAAGGAGATTACACCAAAAGGCCTGTACATATCCTGTATATTTTCTCTTATTATTTGCCAAGATTATTCTAAAGTGATACCAGTGAACTTCATCTACACACTTTGTTAATTTTTATAATAGCTCCCTTACTCAAATCCATGCCTCTTCATGTTTCTAATGCATCTGACTTTAGCTCATAGAAAACACACATCTCTTATAACCTTTACAATCTATCTTTCAGGATTTACTTTAAGGAACATGCTACTGAGAAAACCTACAATTGTATCCTTTCCTGTTCTGTTTTACTTGCTTTATAGCATCACAATAGAGATATTTGCTATGGTTGGGGTGGCACTTTCATTTTTAGACCTCTTTCTTATAGCAGTTTATTACCTTCTCAGCTCCTCCTAGTCTCACCTTCACCCCTCTTGCATACAGGGAGTTCCTACTCACCAGAGATCCCAGCACTGCAGTGGAAAAGAGATGTGAACCGCTTATGTGGAGGCCTACTATCCTGCCTTCTACTGCACCCAGTAGAGTAGAACTGTACTGGTCTGGCTACAGTATGAGACTTGCATGATTATGGGTTTGTAGGAAAGGAAGCAGAATTTTTCTGAGAGTACAGTTATTTACTGCAGACAGCCCTTAAGGGCTCTGGATCCTCGTTCTTCATTGGCAGGTCATCCTAGCTCTGCAGATTCTCTGAATTCACCTGAAGTTTAAGAAAGAATTCACTGTAATACATGTGGCAGCCTTTTTGCTGTAACCTCCCCTAGAGTACTTCTGTCTGTTGAAAAGCATCATTTCCATCTTATTCAGGCTGATCTGCCACCAGCTGGTTTTCAGACATTGACAGAAGTTGGCATCATCTCTGATGAGAAAGAAACATGGAGCTGGGTATCATCAATATGTTAATAATAATACCATAGCCCACTATCATGAGGTGATCATTCCCAGTAGTTTCACATAGAACAGAACACATGACCATTATGAGCCCTTCATGGTCCTCTGAGAATGCAGAATAGTCAGCCAATACTAACCTCCAGGATTGTTCTGAGACAAAAGAACAGAATTACTCAATGTAAATTTCCTTTAATGCTGAAATTGTATCAACAGCACATCAACAATAACAGTGGCCAAAAGATCCAGCATTATCAGTAAGGAAATCAGTCCACTATCCATTGCCAATAGGTTATAACTGAGCAGCTCTCTTAGCATCACTTCTATTTCCTGACCAATCCTGGCTGCTTCCGTTCCCGAAAATGTTTAGATGTCAAATGTCATTGTATTTATCCTGCCATCAGGATGCTTTCCATTTCTATGTAGAGTTAATCCCACTTTATACTCAGGAGAACACTGCAGAGATCCCCCACAGAGCTCAAGTGATGATGTTCTTGGATGTAAATACACTAAGAAATCAAGAAGTTCAGAGAAGACTGGAGACAGCTGCAGTGATAGGAGAGAGTGGAGTGATTACTAGGACCTGCCACCCACCGGCCTGCAACTAAAGAAGGAGAGCAAGCTGATTAGACAACCCTTTACCTGGTCAGAAAGAGAGTTTGGTTTGGCCTATGTCTTAAATGAAATTTACTGCTAGATAAATGGATCTTTAAGGTTGAAGGATTGTACCAGCTGGGAAATGTTTGCGTGGGGAAGAAAGGAGTCAGCAATAAAAGATCAGGTGGTTTTGATGAGCAGCCAGATATTTGGATCTTTTGCAAGTTGAAAACTTTGAGATTCCTCCTTAAGCAGTTAATACAAATATTCAACATTTTCACAGGAGTGAGGGAAAGGTAATCTTCGGCTTGGTTCAACTAGAAAGATATTTAGTCTGATTAGCACAACTTATCCTCATCACATTGGAGTAACTTTGCCATCAATACTTAAAAGGATGCAATCATTTTCCAAATAATTGGTTCTGTGAGTTAATTTTGCACCCACTCAGGCTGAGTGGGTTGGGACTATAGTCACATACTTCTCATCACTCAGAGCAGCACATATCGCTTTTAAAGGAAACTGGGCTGAAGGAGCAGTCTCTAAAAGAGGTAGATTAATCTCTTGGAAACTCCTTGCTGGAACATTCGAACATTAACTGGCAATTTCCCATGATCCAGGTAATTTATTCATGAAACTTACGGAGGTTAATCAAAAGTGCATATAATTGTACTAAACAGAATACATAATGGACTAATCATGCAATTCAAAGCATTTTGTAATTTATTTGAAACATCAGATAAAAATAGCTAAGAGGTGTGCCAGGAAGCCAGCAAATAATTTGAAAACTGATGAGCATGGCCTACCTGCTGAACTATGAATAGATAAGGTAATGTCTAAAAGAATATAGATAGCTATAATAATGTAGCTAATATTCTATGTACAGAAGCTTTTTTTTAAGCATTTAAAATTGATTTTTTTTTACCTCTGAAATGCATGTTGGCTAAAGAATGGGCTTCAGAAGATCGTGCTTTCCTTCATTTCACAGAAGATGTCACAATGGATGCTATACTATATATAAATAAATGCATGTAAGGGGCAGTCACCTGAGCTATGTTCAGCTGAGCAGTCAGGCAGGGCACTGGAAACATGCAATAGGGGAATAATGGATGAATCATGGCTGGAGTAACCTCCGTGGACTTTTCCTTTGTCCCCTGCAGTGGGGAAGGATGGGAAGATCTGTGCAGAAGCAGATACTTTGGCAGCTCTTCTACCTCTCCCCTGCCCCAGCCATGTCATTCTCCTCTTTCCCATGGAAGCTGCCATGCAAAAGGGCCCCACAGAGCTGAGTTCTGAGTAATGCAACCAGTAAACACCTCTTTTACATTCAGTCTGCATCCAGCCTCCCACTGAACCTTGCAGAGTGGAGCTGTACTAATTCCTCTACTAAGGAACCCTTATAACTGCAGAAGAAAGGGTTATATTTGCAACACAGTCCAAATAGTTACATGCAATATAACAGAAAGCCAGATGCCCCAACAGAAAGACCACCATAGGACTGAATGGGTATGGTGATGGAACTACCTTCTATTTCCCAGAGTTTGTCCCTTCAGGACAATGCTTGTGTACAGTGGGGAGACAGGGTTGGGAATTTGCCCTGCCTCTCTTCACCCATTTGGTTGATCGATTAAATCAATCTGGTGTATTTTACAAGCATGTTAGTGTGAATAACACCCCTAAAACATATATAACTGATCACAGAGAACGTGGAATATTTGAACACTAACAAAATACTTTGTGCTGTAGATTTTATTTTTTAAAGTACTCATGGATCCTGGCATTCAGCTTCCAGGAAGGGCCAGCTGGCCCATGTGCAAATGCATGCTTACTATCTGTGTATATACCTTTAGATGTGCATTTATAAATCCCAGAGTGCACATATGGCTACATGTACTCAATGTACCAATCTTGCCAACTGTGCATGCTAATTGATCATGTCACTATACCAGGAAATATGAGCACAAAACAGATATGTATGTGCACACTGTTCTTTATGGAAAGGTCCATTACAGTGTAATAAGGAGAAAATGAAGAAGGTGTCATAATATAATTCCCAATTCTGGACCTTATAATTCCCAATTAGCATCCAAAATATGGGTACTAGCATGAATTCCCCTAAGCTTAATTACCAGCTTAGATCTGATAGGCTGCCACCAATCAGGAATTTTTAGGGCCTGATACCCTCTGGTCCCCCCAAAACCTTCCCAGGAGACCCCAAGACCCAGATTCCTTGAGTCTCACAACAAAGGGAAATAAGCCATTCCCTCCCCCCTCCCTTTTTCCTCCCAGCTCCTTCCCGCCCTGGGAACACTAGGAGATTGCCTGATTCAACTTTTTGAATCACTACACAGAGAGGAGTGTTACCTTCCCCCTCACCCAGAGACAATACAAGCTGCGTGAATATAACACAAAGAGAAAATTTATCCTTCTCTTCTCCTCACCAATTCCCTTGAATCTTAACTAGGAGAAAAAAATTAAACAGGTCTTAAAAGCAAAACTTTTAATAAGAAAGAAAGAAAAAATAAAAAGTTTATCTCTGCACTTTAGATGGTAAAAAGTTACAGGGTCTTTCAACTTATAAACAATAGAAAGAAACTTTCTCCAGCAGAAACACAATTTAAGCTACTTCCAGCAAGTACACATATGCAAATGAAAAAGAAAACAATTAAAAGACTATGACTGCCTTTTCTACTTACAATTCTGAACAGATAAGAGACTGTAGCAGGGAGATTGGCAGAAACCTGGTTATACCTCTAGCCCCGTCCAGGACTCAGAGAGTACAAAGCCAAACCCCAAACCCACAAACAAAGGCTTCCCTCCCACGAGATTTTAAACTATCTTGTCTCCTGATTGGTCCTCTGGTCAGGTGTTTGGGGTCCCTGTTTGTTAACCCTTTACAGGTAAGAGAGACATTACCCCTTAACTATCAGTTTATGACACTCCCCCCAAATCGCAGACAGTGGGGAATCTCACTGGCAGCGATTTCTTCCTAGAACTCTAAAATAAACAGAGTAATACAACACATGCACCTTTACATATACTACTAACAGACTTCTACATTTTAAGAACACTTTTTAACTAGTGGATTCTGGGAAACTCTCATGGGAGAGTGCATCAGCTACTTTGTTAGAAGCTCCTGAAATGTGCTGAATTTCAAAATCAAAATTTTGGAGAGCCAAACTCCACCAAAGAAGTTCTTTGTTGTTCCCTTTGGCAGTATGAAGCCACTTTAGCGCAGCATGGTCAGTCTGTAGCTGGAACCACCGTCCCCAAACATATGGGCGTAGCTTTTCCAGAGCATACACAATGGCGTAGCATTCCTTTTCACTGACTGACCAGTGACTTTCCCTCTCAGACAGTTTCTTGCTGAGAAACACGACAGGATGGAAGTTGTGATCTGGTCCTTCTTGCATGAGAACTGCTCCTATATCACGCTCAGATGCATCTGTGGTTACTAGGAATGGTTTGTCAAAGTCCGGGGCCCTTAGCACAGGGTCCGACATGAGCGTTGTCTTAAGCTGGGTAAAGGCCTTTTGGCACTCATCAGTCCACTTAACTGCATTCGGCTGGGTCTTTTTGGTCAGGTCGGTCAGTGCGGCAGCGATTTGGCTGTAGTGTGGTACAAATCGCCTGTAATACCCGGCCAAGCCTAAGAAGGATTGGACCTGTTTCTTGGACTTTGGGACAGGCCACTTTTGGATAGCATCCACCTTGGCCTGTAGGGGGTTTATGGTTCCTCGACTCACCTGGTGTCCCATGTCACTCTGTTTTGGCCTATTTGACACTTTTTGGCCTTAGCAGTTAGTCCGGCCTGCCTGATGCACTCAAAGACCTTTTCCAGGTGTTCTAGGTGTTCGGCCTAGGAGTCAGAAAAAATGGCCACATCATCGAGGTAGGCAACTGCATATTCACCCATTCCTGCTAGTAGACCATCTACCAGCCTCTGGAAGGTGGCGGGTGCATTTCGCAGTCAGAAAGGAAGCACATTAAATTCATACACCCCTGCATGGGTGATGAATGCTGACCTCTCTTTGGCAGGGTCATCTAGCGGTACTTGCCAGTACCCCTTGGTTAAGTCTATTGTAGAGATGAACTGGGCACGTCCCAACTTTTCCAATAGCTCATAGGTGCGTGGCATTGGATAGTTGTCTGGATGAGTTACCGCATTTATCTTACAGTAATCCACGCCAAAGCATATTTCCCCATCTGGTTTGGGTACCAGAACCACTGGAGATGCCCATGCACTGGTAGATGAGCGGATTATACCCATCTGTAGCATGTTTTGGATCTCTCGTTCTATAGCAGCTTGGGCATGAGGAGACACCCGGTAGGGTGGGGTTCTAATTGCGTGAACATTACCTGTGTCAATGGAGTGGTATGCCCATTCAGTCCGTCCTGTGGTGGCTGAGAACAATGGGGTGAAGTTAGTGCACAGCTCCTTGATATGTTGCCACTGCAGACATTCCAGGGTGGTTGAGAGGTTCACCTCTTCCACGCCACCGTCTTTTTTCCCTTCGTAGTAGACACTGTCAGGCCATTCAGCGTCATCTCCTCTCTGGACTGTAAACGGACAAACCTGTAAGTCTCTGGAATAAAAGGGCTTGAGAGAATTAACATGATACACTCTAGGCTTTAGGGAGGAATTGGGAAATGCTATGAGGTAGTTAACAGCTCCCAGCCGCTCTTGGACCATGAATGGCCCTTCCCATGATGCTTCCATCTTATGGGCCTGTTGCGCCTTCAAGACCATAACCTGGTCTCCTACCTTGAAGGAACGCTCTCTGGTATGTCTGTCATACCAGGCCTTTTGCTCGTCCTGAGCATCCTTTAGGTTTTCTTTAGCAAGGGCTAAAGAGTGTCAGAGGGTGTTTTGTAGGTTGCTTACAAAGTCCAGAATATTAGTCCTTGGAGAAGGCGTAAACCCCTCCCATTGCTGCTTCACCAACTGTAAGGGCCCCTTAACCTCGTGACCATACACAAGTTCAAAAGGTGAAAACCCTAAACTGGGATGTGGTACAGCCCTGTAGGCAAACAGCAACTGCTGCAATGCTAGGTCCTAATTATTGGAGTGTTCATTGATGAATTTACGTATCATGGCCCCCAAAGTTCCATTAAACCTTTCCACTAGGCCATTGGTTTGATGGTGGTACTGGGTGGCAACCAACTGGTTCACCCCATGCGTTTCCCACAGTTCTTTCATGCTTCCGGCCAGGAAATTAGATCTTGAATCTGTAAGGATGTCGGAGGGCCAACCTACCCTGGCAAAAATGTCTGTTAGGGCCTGGCACACAGTGTTTGCTCTGGTGTTGACTAGAGCTACTGCTTCCGGCCATCGGGTAGCAAAGTCCACGAAAGTCAGTATGTACTGCTTCCCTCTGGGTGTCTTTTTTGGGAAAGGACTCAGAATATCCACAGCTACTCGCTGAAATGAAACCTCCATTATGGGGAGTGGCTGAAGAGGGGCCTTGACCTGGTCTTGGGGCTTTCCCACTCTTTGGCATACCTCACAAGACCGGACATACTTGGCAACATCCTTGCCCATCCCCTCCCAGTGGAAGGACTTCCCCAACCGGTCCTTGGTTCTGTTCACCCCAGCATGGCCACTGGGATGATCATGGGCTAAGCTTAAGAGCTTTTGCCGGTACTTAGTTGGAACCACTAACTGTTTTTGCGGATGCCAGTCTTCCTGGTGTCCGCCAGAAAGAGTCTCCTTGTATAAAAGTCCTTGTTCTACAACAAACCGGGATCGATTAGAAGAGCTGAGAGGTGGTGGGGTGCTCCGTGCCGCCGCCCAAGCTTTCTGAAGGCTGTCATCTGCTTCCTGCTCAGTCTGGAACTGTTCCCTTGAAGCTGGAGACACCAGTTCTTCCTTAGACTGGGGACTTGGGCTTGGTCCCTCTGGAAGCGATGTAGGTGATGGGGTTGTTTCCATGGCTGGTGAGCCGCGTTCTGCTGGTGCACCAGGGGGTGTTGCAGGCTCTGGTTGAGCCTCTTGGGTGTGGTTGTCTGCTGCTTCTGCCAGTTCAGGCTCACTGGCGCCCTCTGGCATTGGGGTTGAAAATGGATTTGCAAGCGCTGGTATCAGTGCTGGCAACGGTTCTGGTGCTGGCTGCTTTTCTAGTTCCTGGTCTGGGACTGGAGTCACTGTGGCTGTTTCAGTTGTTGGCAGGGGATCCGGGTCCACTACCTCTGTCTGGGTCTCTTGTAACACAGACGGGGCCCCTGTGGACGGCTCAGGAACAGGAATGAGTCTGGAAGCTTGCCTGGTTTGGCTACATGTAACCATTCCCACTCTCTTGGCCTGCTTCACTTGGTTGGCCAAGTCTTCCCCCAGCGGCATGGGGATGGAATAATTGTCATAGAATGCAAGAGTCCACATTCCTGACCAGCCTTTGTACTGGACAGGCAGTTCAGCTGTAAGCAAGTCTACAGCTTGTGACGTGAAGGGGTAAATTGTCACTTGGGCCTTTGGGTTGATGAATTTGGGGTCGACGAAGGATTGGTGGATAGCTGACACTTGTGCCCCCGTGTCTCTCCACGCAGTAACCTTCTTTCCGCCCACTCTCAAAATTTCCCTTCGCTCCAAGGGTATTTGAGAGGCATCTGGGCCTGGGGATCTTTGGTGTGAGGGTGGTGTAATGAACTGCACTCGGTTGGGGTTCTTTGGGCAGTTGGCCTTTATATGTCCCAGTTCATTACACTTAAAGCATCTTCCAGCTGACTGGTCACTGGGTCGAGGTAGGTTTCTGGAGACTGGTGAGGTGAAAGAATAGGGTGTCTGTGGCTTTCCTTGGGTTGTAGGTGGGGTCTTTGGCTGCCCTCGGTTGTAGGGTTTATTGTCGGTGTGCCCTCTGGGATATTCGTTCCCCTTGACAGTAGCTTTTTTCTTTTCTGCCACTTCCATCCATTTGGCTCCAATCTCCCCCACCTCGATTACCATTTTGGGTTTCCCATCTAGGATATACCTCTCTATTTCCTCAGGAATACCATCTAAGAACTGCTCCATTTGTATCAGGAGATGCAGCTTGTCCATATTGTTAACCTTTGTTCCTGATATCCAGGCTTCATAATTTTTTGCAATGTGGTAAGCGTGTTGGGGGAATGACACATCTGATTTCCATTTTTGGTTTCTGAACCGCCAATGGGCATGTTCAGGTGTTATCCCCATTCTGTATCTGGCCTTGGTTTGAAAAAGTTTTTAGTCGTTCATTTTCTCCTTAGGCATTTCAGCCGCCATCTCTGCTAAGGGTCCACTGACCACCATGTACTGGTCTTCAGAGATGCTGTAGCCAAGGCAGGATCTTTCAAAATTTTCTAAGAAGGCCTCAGTGTCATCACCTGCCTTGTAGGTTGGAAATTTCTTGTGATGTGGAACAATCATTGGTGAAGGGTTGTTAGGATTGGCTGTGTTCTGTTGCTTAGCCTTTTCTAATTCCAGGGCCTGCCGGTAGGTCTCCCTCTGGAGTTCCAGCTGTCTTTGGTGGTCTGCATCTTTGGCTGCTTGCTCTCTTTTGCAGGCTGCCTCTCTGTCTTCTTGTTCTCTTTTGTAGGCTGCCTCTCTTTCTCTTTCTTTCAGCTCCATCTCTTGTAGTTTTTTTTCCATATCTCGCCTGTGGTCTGCCTCTTTGATTTGTGCCTCTGCACCCAGTTTTGCCTTGGAAGTCATGGTTCCTGTTTTCTTGTGTTGGGATGCCCTCTGGTGTTTTTTTTTTTCTGAACTGCTGGCTCTCTGTTGTCTGCTCTGTTGCTAAGCAACAGAGTCTCTCTAACAAGCCTTCCCGAATAAAACTAGAACAAAAAGAAACCTTTCATTTGCATGTGTGTTCTGCTGCTGTAGTGCATTGCTGACCACTTAAGGCTGCTTTGTTTAACAACGACAGTTGTTAAACCTAAAGGCCCTTGCCTGAGGCCATATCTATGCACAGCCAGACCGAGCAGGGAAAAAAAAATCTCTGGCTGTAGGTTTAAAACAAAACCCTTTGCTCTCTCTGCTTACAAGCAGCTAGCAGAGAAAAAAATGTATAATCTTACTGGCTTTTGGATTCTTATCTTTCCCATATGCTGCACACCATGTCATAATATAATTCCCAATTCTGGACCTTAGCGTCCAAAATATGGGTATTAGCATGAATTCCCCTAAGCTGGTAATTAAGCTTAGGGGAATTCATGCTAATACCCATATTTTGGACGCTAAGGGCCAGAATTGGGAATTATATTATGACAGAAGGTTGTATAAAAGTGTCATAAGGGTCTACATAAACTATTCTCAAAATGATAACCCAATCATTTCTATAGTGTTTTTGATCCATCTTATAGAATTCTTCTGTAGCAGAGATATAACTTTTTAATCAATTATACAAGGTAGTCCAAATCACTTTTAGGAAACTTTTCATTTTATATTAAATTTCATAGCGCTGAAGGTTAAAAAAATTAGATACAAACAAAGCAGTATGTAGACTAACATGCTAAAAAGAAATATACTGTCTAGAAAAAAATATTTTAAATGGAAATCCAGTCCAACCTAACAGTCTGAAAAATACTAATATCTGTAGATACTGCACCAACATCTCCTCCTGCCTCTCCAAAAGGAAACTTTAAATATTTCACATAGACATATTGTTCACTCTTTTGCCAGAAAACTTTCAAGCAAACACTTGGCTTTCATCAGTGTAGTCATTATATTCAGGGAAATAACTTCAAAAGCATGAAAAAATTTCATGTTATTCCTTATGAGACATCATATGGTTATGACTAACATTAAAATGTGTTCTGAAGATTCCTTCTTTTCTAAAACAATATAACGAAGATAAAATAGATGAGCTCCCTTTTCCAGGATCATCTTGAAAAGTGCTAAGTAAAGAATGGTGGATTTTTAAATTTAATAGGCTAAATTGCAAAAATTATTTGACAATCTTACTTTGGCTCTGTATTACCAACGGAAGTAATGACAGTGGAGCTCTTTGCAGGGCTTTGCTTTCTAGCAGCAGGCAGGCAAGTAAGTAAACTGCTTCCTAGCAGGCAAATTACTTTATTGGAGGCAGTCAGGCTCCTTTGAAGCAAGTGGGCAAACTCCTCTCAGGCATTTTTTTCCTAATAGGCACTTTCCTTTTCAAGGAATCAAATTCTTTTCCAGTCTGTACACGAATTCCTTCCTTTCAGGCAGGTAAATTTTATTTTTATGTTTGGTTTTTATTTTTTGTCTAGTAAGGGAGGAGGGGATGTAAATATTTTTTCATAGAACTCTGCCAAGTTCTTTTATTAAGAACTGTTCTAATAACCTAGTCCTTTAATATTCCTTTACATCAAACAAGGACCAAAAAAAAAAAGTGTCATTTAGGATATATCTGCACTGCAGTGTGATTATACTTTTTTGTAGCCATATCCGAGCTAGCTTTAATTCAGCTAGTTAAGGTACCAGAGCAGTGAAGCTGTGGCATAGTATACTTCCGCACCGGCTAGCTCTGTGAGCAATTACCCAGGGTTCTGGGAAGACTTGCACAACCCATACTAAGCAAGTGCTGCAGCAGATTCACTGCCCTGATACCCAGTATGACATACCCTTGATGACATAATCCACCATCAAAATTAGCACTAGCCACCATGGTTCTTGGTGATCTCAACAGATGACAAACAAGGAATAGGAATGGAGAAAGAATTACCTTTCTACTCCTAAAACTGGTTATTGTAAGACAGGATTCAAGAACACTGGCAAGTGGAATGAGAAAGTTTGTACTGCTTCTGCCACACTTTACATATTCTTCAGACTTCCGTTTCCAATGCTTGTTGATCTAGCACTTTAAACTAAATTAATTTCAAAACTAATGTCATACAAGCGTGACATGTAATTTCACAATACTTTTATTAAGCATTATATTTCTTAGGCACATACTTCAATTCTGTTTGTTCTAGGTTCCAAATGTTCTCTCTCTCTCTCTCTCTCTCTCTCTCTCTCTCTCTCTCTCTCTCTCTGTGGATTGTGGGAGCTTCCGAGAGCAAAGGTAGTTTGTTATGTGCTGTATACACTGTCAGGGTTTCTTTGTTTTGGGGGCAGGGGTTGTGTGTTCCCCCCTTTTTCTTGAGATTGTGAGGGTGAGGGTTTCTCTATGAGATCCACTTCAGATGGGTTTAGCAACAAGACCCACAAGCCTGGGATTCGGTGTGTGCCTGTTGCCTCCTGCATGGGAAGGATGTATTAATGAGAGTAGGTAAAGTTATTGGATGTGCTAATATAAAATCTGCCTCTTGAATGAGCAAATCTATAGTGATTTTCCTGGCCCAGGAGCAGTTTGTGTATTGTTTGGTAAAGAAGGGACTCTGGGTCAAGGAGTCTTTTATTCATGTATTTCCCTTGCTTACTCATGCTACTAATGTAATTGTTTCTTTTTTCTCAATGTCCTCCCCCCTTCCTTCACAATGAGATGCTAGTGTCTGATCTCTCTCATTATGGGAAGATAATTTCTGCTGCTAGAATGGCTCCATTAGGCTTCATGAACCCAAATGTGAGGCATGCTATGTGATTCCAGCACCAGGTTTATGTGCTTCTAGATAACCCTGAACACCCTTTGAATCTGGTTTTAAAGCACCACATATATCGGGTGGCTTATACGGTGTTTGCTGCATGTGAGAACATGAAACGTTTCCTGTGTGGTGCCCCTGGTCATATGAGGGATTTCTCACCATTCATTACTGGCTATGGAGTGCCTGGAAAGAATGTGGAACCCTAAGATAGTGGAGTGGGACATCAATGGAACAGCAAAAAACAGAGCCTGCATCTGCACTGCCAGATTCTGTCTCCCCTCCTCACCATATATGGTCAGCCATTGTACAGGGAGCAGCCTGCCCAGAGGAACCCTTTGCTGTGACTTCATCACTTGTGACTGGACAGAAGCAAGACCTAGACGTTGAGCAGTACTTCCCTGCAGAGCAAGCAGAGAGAGGTTCTAGAGATGTGTTGAGCAACAGACCATTCGGATGGATTTATGCAGTACTATTTCTAAAGGGCTAAGACTCTGGAGGCCACTGAGCTTCTGGCAGTGGCTGAGGATGGAGTTGTGTTCCCTGAGAAGTGCAGAACATTGTTTTGGATGGTAGCTGTCCCTGTGCCTCAGTGGGTCACATCTAAGAATATCAGATTCAGGACAAACTGTTTAGAAATAGGGCAGACTCACCCCCAAACTGGTGATTCTTCTATCATATGATATACCAAGCAAGTAACAAAAATAAACCTCTGTCTCGCCACACTGGTTAACAAGAAGTCAAAAATGCAGGCTTCTTAGGCATTCCAGCCCTTGCTTCACCTCTCAGGCACTGGACTCGATGACGAGCGGTTTCTGAAAGCCAATTTCATCCCATATAGAATCCTCTAATCCCAAGAGATCAGCCACATAGCCAGGTCAATATGTAATTCAGATCTTACCCAATACATTGTTGCTAGTCATTTAGTATCTAATATTTAAAGGTTTATTTGTAAGAGAAAAGAGAAGGAGAAAGTTAAAATGGTCAAAGACATCATATATATAAAACCATTGCAAAGTTCTTGGATCAGGTTTGTAGTAGTGGTGTTACAGATTGTTGGTTTATAAGTTCCAAAAGATTGGAAGGTCTTCAGTCAATAGTGAATATGATTCTGTTAGTGTACGTCCATAATCAAGATACTAGAGCAGGAAAGAGGCAAAATGGAGATGTGTCCAAGGCCCTTTAGACCTTCCCCCCACATGGAAGTGATGCTCTCAGTTTTAGTTTGTGGAAAAGTACAAGATGGACTCCAGGGTCACGTGAGCAAGTCACATGCCCTTGCATGCTTTAATGACTTTTAGGAGCAGCCATTAACAGTATTCTAGCTAAAGAGTCCAGCAGAAAACTTGCTGGGCAGGATGAGTTTCTTTGATGGCACATTGTGAGACTTAATTATTCTTTAATGGGCTATCAACTTGCATGGTTCATTCACAATATGCAGACCAGACTGGATGCAAATTACCTGGTGTGTGTTACCCCAGGACAGACACATTTGAAATACTGACACATTGTTGATATTTATACTTTTAGATACAAAGGTGATATATGCATACAAACAGAATAATCATGCTCAGCAAATCAGAACCTTTCCATTGACACTTTACATGATATACTTTTGGTACAAGATTTGTTCCAATTGTATAACAGTGAGATCAATGATATTAATGATCATGTTTCAATTATTCAGCATCACAGTAGCTCCAGGAGATCCCATGGGAAGTCTTCAAGCCCCAATTCTGCATGCTGAAGTGATCATAGAGTATTAGGGTTGGAAGGGACTTCAAGAGATCATCTAGTCCAACCCCCTGCTCAAAGCAGGACCAATCCCCTCAAGGATTGAGCTCACAACCCTGGGTTTAGCAGGCCAATGCTCAAAGCACTGAGCTATCCCTGCACCCCTACCCCTGTTAGGAAAGTAGATATGCCAGCTGCTCTCACTGAACTTTTCTCCATCATGAATGATGGGAGTATTACAGTGGCAGCTCCATGTTATTCTGAGCTGTTGGAGTCTAGGGAGATGAAGAGGATGATGATGATTTCTGTAACTCCTCACTGGTTCCCGATGTCCCAGCCAGTCAACTAGATAGGAAGAATGGGTATAGTGCGAAGGAGATTAGTGACTTTTTGCATAGCACTGAAGGGAAGTGGGGAGTTGAGGTTGAGGCCTATTTCCCTGATTTACAATGCTTTGTTCACTCAACTCCCCTTGTCATGATAGAAACCTTGGCCAGTCATAGAAACCATTTCTATCTCAAAAAGTTATTGATCAAGTTAAGGAAGTGGGCTGGGATTGTTCAAGATATACAGGTCTCCCCATGGCTCCCTTTGTTCAATGTACTTCCACTTTCCATTGTTTCTCTCTGCTGCTTGGTTCTCTTCTAGTCTTTGTGGTGCTGTTCAAATTTGGCTTTCTAAATATTAACAGATGATGGAATGGTCATAAAAGGCATAATGCTCTCAATTTCTCAAAAAAACACCCAACAGGTTGATGCTCTCCTTTTGCAAGAAACAAACTCAGACCCTGAAAATCAAGGGAACTGCTGGAAGGAGTGTGAAGAGGAAGCTTTGGTGAGCCATGACTCTAATGTTACTACTGGGGTAACTCTTCTCTTTTCCTGGGGTTCAGTGGCACAGATCTGCTTTGTGAAGGAGATTGTGCATGGCCAGCTCCTGCAGATGGAGACACATATTGGCACTATAGTTTAACATTTTACTGTGAATGCCCCTACTCTGGGGTGAGATCATATCTCCTTTCTGCAGACACTTGCTCATGCCATGCTTGGGTGTGATCCTGATAATATTATTGTTCTGGGATGGGATTTCAGAAGACTGCAGTGAAGACTGTGGTTTAGAGAGGAACCGTGAGGCACCTGAGTCAGCCAGGGAACTGTATTGTCTCCTGAAGACCTCTGGGCTAATAGATGTTTAGAGGTACTCTCATCCCACTGTTAGGCAGTACTCTTGGATGAAGACTACTCCCAACCAGGTCTGAGGGGCTACACTGGCTCACTTTTTTTATCATGAAGGCCAGTGTAAATACGTTTGTTCAGTCTTCCACTCTCCCACACACTTGTCTGATCATGATTTCTCTGCTACTGTGTCTCTCCATCTTCCCGCCTGTTCTTCCCACTGGCATTTTAATACCAAATTGTCACAGAACTTGAATTCACCCAGATGATTGCTGTGTTCTGGAGCACTGGCAGCAGCACAAGCTATTGTATGTATCTCTGAGAAAGTAGTGGGTTGTTGAAAAGGTCCATATCCAACTGTTCTGCCAGCAGTATACCCAGGCTGCCATGTGTTCTTTGCATCAGCCCATGAGTGCCCTGGAACAAGTAGTCTTGGGCCTTCATGGCAGCTTTTATGTGGGAAACCAGTGTATATTCACCAAATCTTAACTGAGAAATACCAGCTCCTGAGGTGTTTGTTGGAAAAGAAGGAGCAAGGAGTTAATTCAGGCCCAGTCTTCTCAGCTTCATGAAATTAGCATTCCCCTAAGATTATTTTTTGCATCGGCTGATTCTGCTGAGATCCAGAAAGGAGCTGTTTCTTTATACAGTACTCTCTGTACTCACTTGAAGCCTGTGATGTGCTGGCAATGGAGGAGCTGCGCTAGGGGTTACCCTGTCTGATTTGTGAGGGACAGCTGTCCTGGACACTCCAATGTAATTGCAAGAGCTCTCTGTTATGATCCAGTAGCTCTTTTTAAGCAAGGCTCAGGTACTGATGGGCTGCCATCTGAATTTGATAAGCATTTCTGGCATATTATCAGTCCTGACATTTTTCTAGTGGTGCTGGAGTGTATCTAGGAGAAAGAGCTGCCCCTCAGTTCCTGCAGGGCAGTGATCACCCTGCTGCACAAAAAACGGGACCTCTGTGATTTATGGAATTGAAGATCTAATTCCTTATTTGCTCTGATTATAAGATTTTATCCAGGCCTTATCTAACTGGCTGAAAGATTGCCTGGACTCTTTGATACATTGCTAACTGCTGTATATTTGTTTTTAATGTGTAATTTTTTTTTATTGTTAGCAAACCTTTATAATCTGGAAATGGGGCTTATTTCAATGGACTATGAGAAGGACTTGGGTAGAATTAAAACATGGTTATTTTAAAAAGGTAGAGGCTTTTGGGATTGAATCAGCATTCTCTTCATATATTTCTTTATAGTACCATAATACGTTTAGTGTCCTAAAGATTAAGAGAGGTCTTAACTGCTGCTTCCCAGTTCTCAGAGTGATACATCAAGGGTGTCTTCTGCTTGGCATGCTATATGCTGTTAGTTTGGAGCCATTCTTGCATCTTCTCAGAAGCCGTCAGATTGCCCTCTCTGAGCTAGGGATGTCGGATGCTTTCACAGTTAATCAGTAGGCCTATGCTAATGATATCTCATTTTTTTAATCACATCTGACAGTGACTAGCAGGCAGTTTAAGCTTGTTTACAAGTATATGAATAGGCATCTTCTGCCTGCACTAACTGGATAAAGAACAATTTGATCTTACTGGGCTCTTGGCAGTATAGCAATCCCCCTTTGTTGCCCCACTAGTTGCAATGGGGCACCACTGGGATTAAACTATTGGGTCTTTTTCAGTTCTGAACAATATGTGCTAGAGGGACTAGGGGGAGTTGGGGAGAAGGTACAAGGTTGCCACAGAAATGGCACTGGCTCCTCACTGAACAACCTTTGGGACAGGTTTTGATTTCCAATAGTCTTGTGGCTTCAATGTTGTGGCACCAGCTACTGTGTCTGGACATTTCACCAGGCCTTATGGACCAGATTCAGCAACATATTAACCATTTTTTAATAGTTGTCACTGGTTGCAACCTGCTTTTATATTCCTGCCATTAGATGAAGGGGGGCAGGGGCTCATTATTTAGTCAGCTGGATGGTGGCCTTTTGCCTCCGTTCTATTCAGTGGTTGCTATACTCTGACTTCCCACTGACCTGAAAATCCCTTGCTTTTTCTCTCTTCCATTGTACTGGGGAATGGGCTTTGACTCTCACCTGTTTTGTTGTCATCTTGTTGATTACAGAGTTTAGATTTTCCTCCATTATGTAATGGTCTTGTTAATGCTTGGCAGCTTCTGCTAATTCCAGGGCCAGACCAGACACTTTCCAGTTTATGGATCTTGGAAACATTGTTTTTAAACCTACTTTTTCCCACTGAAGCTCTCTCATTAAGGAACCGGTTTTCTGCCTTTATTCAGGCTGGGTTAACCAAGCTGTCCTACCTGTTTGTTCCTAGTTGGAAGTCAGCTCCTACTGTTCAGACCAGGATCTAGTTCATGAGTTTTTTGGATAAAGTCCTCACTGAATTCCAGGCAGTGCTTGCTCAGTGGTCTGCTCAGTATTTACAGAAAATTTTTTGTAGAGATTCTTCTTCTGGGGGGAATCTTGTGTTCCCCTCATTAGTTGTCTCCCCTTGTGTGGATGTGATCCTTGTGCAAGCAGGAAGATTGTTGTCCTGGAAGGGTTTGGTGAATGTTCCTTTTGCAACCATAACCAAGAAGTAGCTCCATGGCATGTGCATCAGTGCCACCCTCTTTAATCTCCCTAATACATCCTGGAGGATTCCCCTGTCCCTGGGTGACTCTATGTCCCTGGCTTGGAGGATGTTGTACAAACCTCCTCTTCCTAAGCAGTCTCCTGAGTTGCAGTGGAGGCTACTGCATAGCATCGTAGCAAGGAAGCAAGCTGTTTGTGCATCATATTACCCCTGAAGTGTCTGTGCAGATATGGTTGGCTTCAGATATGGTGTTTCAGTTTTGCCTACATCGCCCCTATTTGATTCGTCTTTTATTTATTTATTTATGCAACAGCAGCAGCTTTTCAGCAGTTTGAGACTGGTTTTCTCCAAGCTCCTGTTTGTTCTTGGACTGAGATACGGTACTCACATTCAGCTGGTTTCCTGCCTGGCTAACCTTTTGCTGGGTCAGATAAAACTAGCTGTTTTGAAATCTCATCCATACAGAATGTCCAGTATAGAGTGGTGTGCTGTACTAGTGCTGATCCACACACTGATTGTGGCCCGGCTACAAAATGATTATAACTTTTATAAAATGCCTTGTAATCTGGACACTTTTTGGTTGACTTATTAACAGTATTTTGAGTTAACTTGTTGAAGATGATAATGCTTTAGTGATCCATGTTTAATGTTCACTTAAGACATGTTTTGCTTTATTCTATTCATATATATAATTATTCGTAGTTTATCAAACTGAAAAATCAGTTATTTGTACAGCTCTACTTCAACCTCATTTGAAAAGGGTACCACCACGTCATATCAGATATAGAATGGTGAGCTTTCCACAAGTCAAAGGTCCCTGAAACAAAGTAAGGGACAGTATATTGGCAATCATGTAGAATGCACAATCTCTAATAATCCATTTTCTTCAGATCTATTATGCTAGGTAGTATACATAGCTGTAGAAACATACTAAGATACTCTGAGACTCCATCCATTTCAGGCTTTAAATGTTAAAGTCAAAATGTTTAAGTCAAGTAGTACTCACACAGGGCTATACATACATTTTCATAACTGGGGAAAAATCCGGGGCTCACTGGAGTCAATGGGAGTTTGGCTTCAATGAGGCAAGGATTTCGTCCTTGGTTTTTAACATTAATATTTTTTTCTTCTCATTCTAAATAGTCTTTAGGTTCTTTCTTAACATTATTTTTGAATATCCCATCTTCTACAGATAATAAGAAATGTAACCAGTTTCATAGACAAAAACCATGGAACTCAAGTATCCCTTTGTTAGAAGGCATATGCAGTGTCTTATCTGAAAACTTGGACAGATGTCACTTAACATCACATCTTAACTTTAACTTTCACATCAGAAAAAACAGTACAATTATTTTGGATTTTTTGGCTTCCCTGGTTCCTGACTGACATCTTATTTGTGGCCTTCTATGGATCCTCCCTTGTTAATACTGCAGTACACTTGATTCAACATGCAAGCGCTCTGTGGGAGATCTTTCATGCAGAGTGCCAAGATTACCACCACTACAATGTTACAAAAAACAGCTAGACTGCTGTTCAGGCGCCATGGATGACAAATGCTTTTCACAAAGACCCCAATTCAGGATATACTCATTATGATTTGGAACATATATATGACATGGCGCATTTCTTGTAGTAACTTGTTTGTTTGCCTTATTCTATTTGGGCACCTCAGGCCCATTCTCCATTTCACTTCTCAATCAGCACTCTTATCTTTTTTCTCACACTCATGAGTGTGCATCCCAGTCCTGACTCTACTCCTTGCTATAAACTTGCTTTCCGATAGTATTTGTGTATTGCTTTTAGCCATTTGATGTCCTATTGCCAAGGATGTACTGTTATACTGAAGAGCTTCTGCCCCCTGCCATATTTTCTATGGCTTTTGAGGAAGTTAGATAAAGATCTGTATATGTACTTCCCCTTTTATTCTGGTCAACCAGACTATAATCATATGCAGGTACTGTTACCTCTTTAGGGACATATTCAAGCAATTTTGACAATAATGTACTTATTTTTAAATACACAATGGAATAATTTCGGCCAGTATCTTGTATTTCTTTCACTTATCAAATGTTTAACTAGAGTATACCATTGAGATTAAGCCTGAATCATTATAGTTGTTTCTCTTGTTTCAGCCCCTCTACCCTCAAGCTCCCTTTTGGCTGTGCAAAAACCTTGACGGCTATGGGCTTAGGTCACACCACTTAGTATCAAGGAACTGTCAGACCTTGTCTTCTTTCTGCTGTTCAGCTCATTAGCCAAAGTGTATTCTTTACTGCAGCAGGTCTGCATACTACATCCTAACCCAGTACATGACTTTGGGATGTGATCCCATGATGATCCACCATACAGGGTGAAAATATGAGTGCTTTGTCACAATAAGCCAGCTATGACATCTTCCTGTGTTCACTTTACAAAACTTGACAGTTCTGCAAGCTGCAACGTTAAAGAAAATGTCAGTTCCTCTCTCAGCTTTGTTAATTTAATGCACCTTAAGGAATCAAAGTTTTTTGCCAATCCAAATACACATGTTGAGATGCTCTTAGCAGATGGCCAGTCCTCGACTGTCTGTTGGTTACATGACAGATTTTGATGATACCTAAATGAGTAGAAGAATCATATATAATTAAAAGGTAAATTAGAAAATTTCAGATTGATAAAAACAACTTTTTTATCCTGAATTCTGGGAAGTTTTGAAATAAAATATTTATCCTATGTGTATACTAGTAGTGGTGTTGAAAGTTACTGTATTTATATTACTGAGGAATATCCTGCTCCTACATAGAAATATATGTATCTATTACTTTTTATTTAAATTATATAGAAAACCAAGTGGATTTTATTTCTCTGTGTGTTTGTGTGTGTGTGTGTGTGTATGTATTAATTACATTAAACAATATATTAAAAGAACATGAAGGTTGCAAATTCTAGCACTCAAATATTAGGATATACCAGAATTAAGGTTGCCTGTACAGAGATGGGGATAGAATCCAGCTCTCAATGACAGCATTCAACTGCCTTAACCAAGAGACAATACTTTCTTTTCCTGCAACCCTTTGCCTCATTTACTATACACCTTACAACTGCTGCAACAATGAATAGAAGCCAATCAAAGGAAAAATCCTAGCCCAGGTTGCCTGCCTGGCCATTTGTTGGATAATATACTCTTTGACCCTTTTATCTACCAGTACTGTATTTTGACAAGCACTGTTTGTGTTCTATGAATGGTAAAATAATTACTGCAACATCAACTTAGACCTGTGCATAAAGAAGTTTACTGGAGATATAAAGGAAATATGAAATGCCTCCTCCCTTATAAATAAGGTTTCTAATGACAATTAATAAAATCAAACAAACCATCAAAGACCATTCTTGAAAAGAAGTGTAGTAAATTCAGTACAATCAGAATGATAGTGTTTGTTACAGGTCAGTAACCAGATCAGATCTATAATATAATGTTATCATTGGGAAACTCATTCTATCTTTTTTTTATCTGTAGTGACTTCAGTGCAACCCCTCTCCCTCACCTTAGCTCTCCATGGTTTGTGAGGTAATAAGCCCTTCACTCATCTGCTAAAGAGCTAGAAATAGCAGCTTGATCAAACCATTGACCTAGAGGTGAAAGGACCTGTGTTCCATTACCAGTCACAGGAATCTCCAAGCTTCCTATATTTTTTCATCTATATGGAAAATGATGATCAAAACAACAATGCTGGGCAAGCATGTTTTCCCCTCATTTTATTTTAAACTGTCTGTGCCTTATTCTTCTACTTACAATGCTTTCAATCAGAAACGAATCCATTAACATCAATGTTGTAAATGCATTGTAGGTAGGATGACTATCAGAGCATCAGAGTGCAATTTTGTCTGCTAAGCATTCCAAGCAAGCCTACTCTGAGAAATTATCTTTGAACAAAGAAACATTGTAACCTTTAAGAATGAGCTCTGACTCTAATAAACCCAAAGATCAAAGCTATTTAAACTTAAATATTCCAGGGTTTTCAAAGACTGTTCTTATCGGAGAAAAATTAATAAAAGCGTAAATCAAGTGGAGGTTGTTCCAGGCAGCAAATAGTGATTACAGAAAACAAATCTGAAAAGGAAAGATTTGTTAAGGTACTCGGTCCTAAAATAAGCTGCAGAGAAAATATTGTCATTTCTAAGCAGACAGGTGAAACAAAACAGATTTGCACAAAACAGTACAGATTAATATGTGGTGTATTATGTTTCAGCAACATACTGTGCATTGGGTCACACTATGACCATGAAATAAACACCCAGTTGTAAGATCTTGTGGAACTTTTACCAGGACTGTAGGTTGTAGAAGAGGTTTCTTTAACTCTCAGGGGGATGTTCCAACCTAGTTCACTGTCTACCTTACTCATAAATCAGATTTGGTACTCATGGTAACTCTCTCTAGTACCAACTTTTATAATAAAACGAGTGCCTCTCATTGCATTTATATTTTCAAGTTCCTCTTTAATAGCCCATTCATAGGTGGTTACTTAGGATACCAGCTTCCATAAACCAAAACAAAGAGGACAATTAAACCTATGAAACCACTGTTGCCAAATAAGTCACTTCTCCTTTTAAAATATGCTGACTACATCAAGGCTGCAGTCACATAAAAAGCCAAGTAATAAGGGTCAAAATCTGCATTTAGTCAGTTACATGCCTATATTGCTAATTACATGAGTTGGGTGGAAACAGGTGAATTGATCTTAAGTCTGTATCAAATTAGATTATTTCATGCAGGGAATACCATGTCTACCACAGTAATATTTAATCAGAGAAAACATTACATTGTAAATTTGGATGTCCTATGCCAAGAAGAAGATACTTTTGTTACTGCTGTTGAACTGGTTGCTCAATGTTACCGCAAATTGATATCTGAAATACAGTAATGTTGGTTTCGTGCCTTAGGGCTGGTCTACACTAAAGCTAAGCTTAGGGTTGACCTAAGTCATGCTACTTCAGTTATGTAAATTACCTTCCTTCCTTCCTGGTGATCCCCTAAAGGTTTCAGCATTGTCTTCAGGGAATGTTTAAATCTTCAGCATTGTCTTCAGAGAAGAAGGAGGATTTTGGAAACTACAGGCCAGTCAGCCTCACCTCAGTCCTTGGAAAAAATCATGGAGCAGGTCCTCAAGGAAGCACTTAGAGGAGAGGAAAGTGATGAGGAATAATCAGCATGGATTCACCAAGGACAAGTCATGCCTGACTAGCCTAATTGCCTTCTATGATGAGATAACTGGCTCTTTGGACATGTTAGTCCTTGACTTTAGCAAAGCTTTTGCCCACAGTATTCTTGCCAGCAAGTTAAAGAAGTATGGGCTGGATGAATGGACTACAAGGTGGATAGAAAGCTGGCTACATCATCAGGCTAAACAGGTAGTGATCAATGACTCCATGTCTAGTTGGCAGCCGGTATCAAGCGGCATACTCCAAGGGTCAATCCTGGGACTGGTTTTGTTCAATATCTTCATTAATGATCTGGAGGAGGCCTGGACTGCACCCTCAGCAAGTTTGCAGATGACATTAAATTGAGAAGAGGGGTAGATATGCTGGAGGATAGGGATAGGATACAGAGGGACCTAGACAAATTAGAGGATCAGGCCAAAATAAATCTCATGAGGTTCAACAAGGACAAGTGCAGAGTCCTGCACTTAGGAAGGAAGAATCCCATGCACTGCTACAAACTAGGGACAGAGTGGGTAGGCAGCAGTTCTGCAGAAAAGGACTTAGAGTTTACAGTGGACGAGAAGCGGGATATGAGTCAACAGTGTATCCTTGTTGCCAAAAAGGCTAATGGTATTTTGGGCTGTATAAATAGGGGTATTGCCAGCAGATCGAGGGACGTGATCATTCCCCTCTATTTGGCATTGGTGAGGCCTCATACTATGTTCATTTTTGGGCTCCACACTACCAGAAGGATGTGGAAAAATTGGAAAGAGTCCAGTAGAGGACTACAAAAATGATTAGGGGGCTGGAGCACGTGACTTATGAGGTGAGGCTGCAAGAACTGGGTTTATTTAGTCTGCAGAAGAGAAGAATAAGGGGGGATTTGGTAGCTACTTCCAAAGAGGATGGATCCAGACTGTTCTCAGTGGTACCAGATGACAGAACAAGGAGTAATGGTCTCAAGTTGCAGTGGGGAGGTTTAGGTTGGATATTAGGAAAAACTTTTTTACTTGGAGGGTGATGAAGCACTCAAATGGGTTACCTAGGGAGGTGATGGAATCTCCTTCCTTAGAGGTTTTTAAGGCCAGGCTTGACAAAGCTCTGGCTGGGATTTAGTTGGGGATTGGTCCTGCTTTGAGTATGGGGTTGGACTAGATGACCTCCTGAGGTTCCTTCTAACCCAGATATTCTATGATTCTATGATTGTCCATAATTTGTGCAGTACTGAGTGTGGTAAAACCACCCTGGCACTCCTTTCCTGCCACAGTCCTGCTCCCTGCACATACCCTGTACCATGGCCTGCAAGGGGAGCCTTGGAGGGCAGCCTTACAACTGCTTTCCTCAGTTCCTGAGCCGGGGAAATCCTCCTTGAGGGGATTTTAATGCTCCCTTTTCCCCACTCTTACCCAGCATACAGGATTTCACCCCATGCCTCCTACTTGCACTATGTTGCTATATCCATTAGATTGAATAGGACAGTATGCACAAGATATGGGGCTTGGAAGCTGAAGTGGGGCTTTATGTGAGGCAGAGTTCACATTTTTTATTCTTCCACTGAACCCTCTTCATCTTTCCTCATCTCAGTCCTATTTCCTCTGCATCAATGTGTCTTGAAGCACAGTTAAGAATCTTGTCCCACATGTCTAAATTATTCTAATTAAATATGGTAAAACTAAGGCAAAAATGTTCAGTTATTTACGTAAAATAAGACACCTAAACAAAAGTGACATTATTTTGAGAAGGGTTGAGTAGCTGCAGCTTCCATTTAAGTCCTATATAAATATCTGAGGTGATTCTAATATTTATATGCCTAATGTCCTAAAACCACATTTCCTGTATGAGTAAATTGAAGTATCTCTATGAATTTATTCCTAGTTTTAATGTGTTTATGTTTATGTAGTGCTTGTGAAATTATGCACTAGATTGTCTTATTACAAATTACATCTAGTTTATCCCCAAACTTTATCAATGCAACTTTGGACTGTCTTGAAATTAGATTGATATTTTAATCCTGAATTTCTCTTGAGCAGAAATTTAGAATCATGATGAATTGGGCAGTGATGCTGGAATGTGCACAGTGGCCACTAGACACTAGGATAATGTCACCAAAATAATTTTAATTAGAGACTGTAACCAGGATTTATTCCCAAATATTGAAGGAAAAACATTAGATTAAATCCCCACTAATCTCATAAATTAAAAATTGTTGGTATCTATGTTCCTTTACCGCAAATTGCTATGATAGGGATAATGTACATTTTATAATAGTCCCACTATTAATCTGACCATTTTGCATTTGTCTACTCTCCATAATTGCATCTATTTCTATAATGGATTATTTCATCTATTTATCTCAGAATTAGGGATGCTATTCCATGACTTCAACAGGTTGTCTTGAAAATACTGACAACCTTATCTAAGCATAAAGAGGAGATTATGACCTGACTGTCATGTACCAGTAGAAATTGCCTGTCTCTCCCTTTCTGTGTCAAGAGATTTTTGGCAGGAACATAATATTCACTTCAAAATCAGTTTGTTCCTTAGCCTTTTTTTTTTCTTCATATATTCCATTCATCTGATCCTCCTTCTTCCAAACAGTCTTCAGACCTCCAGACTGATTAGATCCTAATTCTTTTGGCATGCTGTCAACTTGTCCTAGTCAGAATAACTATTAGGCCTTTGCTTTTGCTACTCCTCTGCAATTTTGTTTCCCTTTCTCCGCTTTGTGTCTTTTCTTTTTGATTTTCACCTATTTTGCCTGAAGCTGTCTTCTGACAATATGTTACCACCTCTCTGTGGATTTGTTCTTTGCCTGCCCAAGTAATTTATTCATGTGTTAGCTTCCTCTTCTCCGTTATCCAGGCTGTTTGACTTTGTGTGTACTGCTTTTCATTTGCCTTACATATTTAATATATTATTAACTATTTGAAACAGGAGGGCTTTTATATCTTTTAATGCAACAACTTAATCATGCCAACTGTGTGTTTTAAAATGACTGAAATTCCTTGTGCACTCATACCAAAATAACACATCATGTGTATTTATGAAGGCTGCATAACTGAACACAAAGGATAGTGAGAAGCTTTGTATGCATGCATGTGTTTGTGTGTGCATGCGCATGCGTGCATACACTTGGCAGCTAACTGACACGTTTAGAGTAAATGCCAAAATAAATAAAAATCATTCTGTGGATTCTTATTATCTATTCTTGTATTTTCATTATATATAGAGATAAAGGAGGGAAAAAACAAACAAACAAACAAACAAAAACCTTTCCAATCTAAACATCCCTTCAAATTCTAGTACTTGAATGTGACAGAAATTCCATCATATGATTTGTCCCTAAGCTCCAAAAATAAACTGAGATTCATATTCAACTCAAGATGGGGTTTCTGTTCCTTTTCATTAGTTTATGCCACTAAAAGAAGTATGATGAAGGCAGACATTGGAAATCCAGCAGCACAGATATCGAATAGATCCTATGTTTATTGTTTCCCCCATGCTAAAATTTTAACATGTTGAAATTGTTTGGTCTGACATGCACAAAATGATAGTGGCATGCTATCTAATCAGATTTCTGTAGGAAATGGGTGGGGAGTGAACTGCTTAGAGTTCTTGATACAGCAGATTCAAGTTACTAGCTGTAATCCCATCCTGTTCTTAGCTGATTTAGATTTCACACATCATATACCTTCCTATTAGGGCTGTCACTCACTCATTCACTCATTCACCCCATAGGGCTGTCAAGCAATTTTAAAAAATTAATTGTGATTAATCGCATTGTTAAACAATAATAGAATACCATTTATTTAAATATTTTGAATGTTTTCTATATTTTCAAATATATTGATTTAAAGCACAACACAGAATATAACGTGCACAGTGCTCAGTTTATATTTATTTTTATTACAAGTATTTGCACTGTAAAAAAAAACAAAATAAATAGTATTTTTCAATTCACCTAACTTTTGTAGTTCAGTCTCTTTATCATGAAGTTGAACTTACAAATGTAGAATTATGTAACTGCATTAAAAATAAAACAATGTAAAATTTTAAAGCCTGCAAGTCCACTCAGTCCTACTTCTTGTTCAACCAATAGCACAGACAAACAAATTTGTTTATATTTGCAAGCAACAATGCTGCCCACTTCTTGTTTACAATGTCACCTGAAAGTGAGAATAGACATTCACATGGCACTGTTATAGCCGATGTCACAAGTTATTTATGTGCCAGATGTGCTAAAGATTCATATGTCCCTTTATGCTTTGACCACCATTCCAGGGGACATGCATCCATGCTGATAACAGGTTTCTGTTCAATAACAATCCCAAGCAGTGTGGACTGACACATGTCCATTTTCATTATCTGAGTCAGATGCCACAAGCAGAAGTTAATTTTCTTTTTTGGTGGTTCAGCTTCTGTAGTTTCTGCATTGGAGTGTTGCTCTTTTAAAACTTCTGAAAGCATGATCCACACCTCATCCCTCTCAGATTTTGGAAGGCACTTCAGTTTCTTAAGCCTTAGATCAAGTGCTGTAACTATCTTTAGAAATCTCACATTAGTACCTTCTTTGCATTTTGTGTGTGTAGATGGGTGTAGATCAGATTACAGTGAGAGGTAGTGGCATGGTTTGGCTTGTCATACCATTAATATGGTCTGAGTTTCATATAATCCAGATATGCCTCAGCATGTAGTTGCTCAGCTTTCTGTAACTCTACTTCTGTAATGCTTGGATTAATACTAACTTGTTGAAGTTCAAAAAAGAGAGAAGTTCTAGCCAAAGCATATCAGGTAGAAGTGATTTCTGGTTCTCTGAGGGTGCTCTTTCACCATTTTTTAATAAGATAAATGAATGGGGTCATTCCATCTCTGCAGGTCCAAGTGGTTATGACCATTCCTCTTGTATATAGAGTTCACCAAAGTCATCCACACATTTGTGACCTCCAGATTGGATTCTAGTGTACTCTGCACAGGGCTATGCTTGATGATCACATGGATTTTGAGATAGTGCAGCTGGTCACTTACTTAGAAAAGCTTATGGTTTGCAGAACATTACATCAGAACTCCATGAAATACATTAGCTTCCAGTTCATTCTCAGCTGTAATTTAAGTTCTTAATTTTAACCTATATGATTTGGGACATGTATGTCTTAGAGGCCACTGCTCTCTTCATGTTATCCCACAACATGGCAACTGAGTTCATCTGAGATACCTGATATGAGAGTACTAGATTGATGACAATGGGGGGTTGAGGAAGATCTTCCATTCCAAAATTAATTTTCCCCCCAGTTTGTAGTACACTGGAGGTATCAGCTCAAATCCAGCACTGTCTCGCATTCATTTGTAATCACCAGCCTCCCTGCTGAAAGTGCCAAGCTAAGAGTAATTGTTATAAAGGTCTGTATGCAGTTGTAGTGGATCTAAACCAGTACAGAGTTCTGGTTTATTTAGAAAGAATCTTCATATTGTAGATGCTTAAAACTGTGCTTTAGAATCATCCTACTTACATTTACTATATATATATATATATATATATATATATATATATATATATATATATATATATATATATATATATATATATGATCCTTTAATATAATTTGCTTTTGGTAAGATCCCTGTTAAAGATAGTTTGTATCTAGCTGACTGCATTCAGTGACCTTTTGCATAATCATTTCTTTTTTCTAACTAAAATTTAATTTTCTATTTTTAGAATGCAGACCACTGTATGACCTTTAGCTGCCATCTGGCATTGAGTTTCCGCTCTAGCAGAAGAGCACAGTGTGTACGGGAAGCAGCTTGAATATCATATTCACAATGAAGTAGAAGTTCTGAGAATTGTTGGGTCAGTCAACAGAAGGCAATGATGTGTCAAATCCTTGCTGTCTTTTTTGTATGTACACTTGCTGAACTGTAAGAAGGTCATTGTTCATTCATGGTCATATAAATGCAGCATGACTCTAAAAAGTATGGTTTTCATTTTAAGCTTTCCTGAAGTGTTCCAAAATGTATTGTCTATAACATTGATATATATGACTCTCTGAGGAACAATTAGGCTTTCAAACTTCTCAGTAGCAAAACATTAAACAATGTATGTATGCTTCAGATGAAGTTATTTGAAACTGAAGGAAAATACCTTAAACTAAAATGTACACATAAGTAAAACTGTGGGAATATACATATATGCTAAATGATCACAAAGCACTTTAAAAACTAATATGCAAAAAACACTCAGAGATTGCCCATACTGAAATACAGCAAGTGCTTTAAAGTTAATAATAACTAATAAAAATCAATATAGTGAACATTTCAGGAAAAGCAGAGAAGTCTAAAATCACCAGTTGAAACAAGAGAGTAGAATGTACTGAAAATTAATTACTCAGGTTAGCAATTGGCTCGGACTCTAGGGGTAACACACCTATTCTTATGCAGAGTACTATGAGATCTTTAGTGACCATAGGTGTTCAGGAAATTGGTTTTACATGTCTTCTGAGAAGGCACCTCAAGTAAAACATTCTTACCACCATGCTGGGATTAGAGCTGTGCAGGAAACAGCATTTCTGTTCTGTGGATAATTTTGCATTTTGAATATGAACTAAAGGTCAGAAATGCAAAATTGTAAGTGTAATGGACGTTTCCAGGTAGCCTGTAGGTTGACAGGAAACCAACTTTCTGATCAGCCAGCCAGCCTTCCTGGTTTCCAGTGAAAGTTTTGATGGAATTGACAAATTCCCACTGAATGTTCTGATTCTGTTGGATCAGCATTTTCAAACAAAACTGTAGCTGAGACAGTAGTTCAGTATGGATACAGGGGGAAACTGCTGGCTGTTGAATGACATTGCCACTTCTTGCAACTCTTAGGCATTTTTTAAGGCCCCCAACCATGGAGATGACCCATTTTAGTTTGCAAAAGATGAAAAGCTTATACCATATTCTGAAATGCTCCATTGCTGACAAATTTCATATACAAAACTTAATACTCCTAATACAGACAGTATGAAATCATAATTTCACTCAGAGCTCACATAGAAACTCAAGACATAACAGCAGGAGCAACAGTCAGACATATAATTAAAGATCTATAATAGTTCCAGTCTAACCCCTGTTTTCAGTCATTTTTAACTGCATCAGGTGATGTATTTCCAGTAGAGATAAGAAGATGTTAGTACCATTATACATGGCACTTGTGAGAGACCTCATCCGGAACACTGTGTGCAGTTCTGGTCTTCCATGTTTATAAAGGATGAATTCAAAAAAGGAGCAGGTACAGAGAAGGGCTACTAGGATAATCTGAGGAAAGGAAAACCTGTCTTATGAAAGGAGATTCAAAGAGCTTAGCTTGTTTAGCCTAACCAAAAGAAGACTGAGGAGATATCATTGCTCTCTATAAATATATCAGAGGAACAAATACCAGGAAGGGAGAGGAATGATTTAAGTTCAGTACTAATGTGGACACAAGAACAAATAGATATAAATTGGCCATCAGGAAGTTTAGATTTGAAATTAGATGACGGTTTCTAACCATCAGAGGATTGAAGTTCTGGAACAACCTTCCAAGGGGATCAGTGGGGGAAAAGGACATATCTGGCTTCAAGACTAAGCTTTATAAGTTTATGGAAGGGATGGTATGATGGGATAGCCTAATTTTGGCAATTAATTGGTGTTTGACTATTAGCGGTAAATATATCCAATGGCCTGTGATGACATGTTAGATGGGGTGGGATCTGAGTTACTACAGAGAATTCTTTCCTGGGTGTCTGGCTGGTGAGTCTTGCCCACATGCTCAGGGTTTAGCTGATAGCCATATTTGGGGTCAGGAAGGAATTTTCCTCCAGGACAGATTGGCAGAGGCCCTAGGGGGTTTTCGCCTTCCTCTGCATCATGGGGCATGGGTCACTTGCTGGAAGATTCTCTGCATCTTGAAGTCTTTAAACCATGATTTGAGGACTTCAATGGCTCAGACATAGGTTTGATACAGGAGTGGGTGGGTGAGATTCTGTGGCCTGCATTGTGCAGAAGGTCAGACTAGACGATCATAATGGTCCCTTCTGACCTTAAAGTCTATGATTCTATGAGATTCTCAGATGGTATGAATCAACATAGCTCCATAATGTCCATGGCCTGATGGCCACAGCAGATTTGTCTAAATAAAAGAAAAACTTGATATAGATTGTGAAAAAATACTACTAGCTGTATATTAAAACAGCTGCAATAGTGCTGTCACAAACCTCGTGACTAGTCCAGTAGCATAGCTAGCGGGGTTCAGAGGAAACAGCCACTTCCCCTCAGCGGCAGGAGGAGCGAGGAGGCTGGCTCCTCGGCTCAGGGCTCAGTGGCCAAGCTCTCCTCCCCCCCGCCCCTTGCTAATGAGGCGGGTGGGGGGAGGCAAAAAGGCCCCTGTGCCTTTAAGGCTGACTGGCTGGTGAGCCCCAGATGGAGTGCACCGAGCACCGGGAGCAGGCTGGGGACAGGCAGCGGCACAGGACGGAAGGTGAGTGGCGGAGTGGTTCCGGTGTCTTGCACTGGGGAGTCTGAGTGAGTGGCTCCCTGGGGCTGGGCCCGCAGGCCGTGCTGTCTGGACAGGAGGGGCCCTGGCACGGCACAGGAGCCTGAAGTCTGGGGTAGGGGGGATGGGACCCCGTGAGTGGGGCCGGGCAGCAAGGCCCGGCGGGGGATACCTGCAGAGCACGCTGGGCAGGAGAGATTCTCCCAGGACCGTGGGGGGACGGAGGGGTATCTGCATCCCCGAGAAGCCCGCAGGAGTTCTGAGCTGGTCCGGGGTTAATCTGGGAAGGGAAATGGAAGCAGTCAGGAGGCGTTGTCAGAGGAGGAGCCAAGGGGGCGTGGCCAGAGGAGGAACCAAGGAAGGGCGCCTTTTTTATGTTTGTTCCCCCTATACTTAAAACCTGACTACGCCACTGGACCAGTCTTTTAGATATGGGATTATTGTACAGTATCTGACAATAGTAATAAAAGAGTAAATGCTGTAAAATATGACTGCAGAAACATATTCAACTAGTTATTTAAATTTGCTTATCATTGACTCCTTCAGTGATGATTGAAACACTGAAAGTCTAATGTGGGTATAGGTAGCAACTAAATCAAGAAAACAGTTGGCAGTTCACTCATTGCCTGAAAAATCCTGATCAAACTGTGACAAGAAAAGAACTTGCCAAAATATCAGCTGAAGCAGAAAGTTCAATTTTATTGCTGTTCTAATTGTTAGATGCTTGAGAGAGTTCTGAACAAGGGAAAGGTGTGTATGATAATTTCATTTGATTGATGGATTTCTCCCTCTGTGGCTGAGCAATGTAGTTGATGTAGACCATTGAAAGAAGAGAGTCTCAAGTTAGGTGGAATTAATTATGAAGATATAGGTGGGGAAAATGTAGACAAAAGATCCAGCTTTTGATGACATTAATAATAATATGGCTTAAATCTCTCTGTATAATTTTAAAATATCTTAGTGATGATTTGGGGCTTGAGAAAATAGTTTACAAAATGTTTCTAGTTAAATTGTATCTATCTATTACGGTTGACTTGTTAGTAGTGAGTATGTTGAGATATCTGTTGTTGGAAGTATGGAGAGCTGGCTGTTCACGTTGTATTGGCTTTTCGCCTTATTTCCAGCTGCCATCTTGCATCATAAAAAAGAACATCTTCAGTAAATATATTTTCTGAATGTACTAAATTCTTGTAGTTCCCAAAGGCTGTTTGGGGATTAAAAATATAAGGAGAGGTAGCTCTTGACCACATCTTCATAGAGAGATTGTTTCAAAACTATGAAGAAGTTTGAGAACCTCTAGTTATTATTGTTGTTATTATTATCAGCATTTGACATGGGAGCCCAGGTCATGGACCAGGACTACATTCTGCTAGTTGTACAAACACTGAACAAAAAGACAGTTCCCGCCCCAAACACCTCACAATCTAAGTCTAAAATGAGATAACTGATTGCTTCAGATAGCTCTAAAGGGAATACAAGGAACAATGAGACAATGTGTTAGGCAGCATGATAAGGCAGTGTTTTTAGCACATCAGCAACCTTGCTGTTGTCAAGCATTTTGTAGGCATCATGACAAAGGAAAGTTTTAAAGAGGGTTTTGAGGCAGGATAATGCATTCATTTTTTTGCATATTTGTGGGGAGCTCCTCCCAAGTATGAAGGGCAGCATGGGATAAAGCATGAAAGTGCCTGTATGAAAAAGTAAGAAGTAGGCAATGGAGGTTGGAATCATGGACTGATCAAAGATCAGAGCTGACATCTCGGGAGTGAATGAAAGATGATATGTAAGGTACGATTAAGTCGTCAAGTATCCTGAAAGGGAGGAAAAGTACCTGATGGCTGATGAGATAGAGAAGAGGAGCCAGTGAAATGATGCAAAGAGAGGACTAATATGATCAAACAACTGTCATAAAGAGATGGTTAAGGGTTAATGTCTCTTTTACCTGTAAAGGGTTAAGAAGCTCAGTGAACCTGGCTGACACTTGACCAGAGGACCAATGAGGGGACAAGATACTTTCAAATCTTGGTGGAGGGAAGTCTTTGTTTGTTCTGTTTGTTTTGTTCGTTGTTCGCTCTTGGTGCTAAGAGGGACCAGACGTACACCCAGGTGTCCCAATCTTTCTGAATCAGTCTTTCATGTTTCAAAATTGTAAGTATAGTCAGGCAAGGCAGATTAGTCTTATGTTTGTTTTCTTAACTTGTAAATGTGTCTTTTGCTGGAAGGATTTTTGCCTCTGTTTGCTGTAACTTTGAATCTCAGGCTAGGCTGGGGGAGTCCCTCTAGGCTATATGAATCTGAGTACCCTGTGAGCATTTTTTCATCCTGATTTTACAGAGCTAATTTTTACCTTTTCTTTCTTTAATTAAAAGCTTTCTTTTTAAAAACCTGATTGATTTTTCCTTGTTTTGGAATCCAAGGAATTGAGTCTAAACTCACCAGGGATTGGTGAGGGGAAAAGGAAAGGAATGGTTAATTCCTCTTTGTTTTAAGATCCAAGGAGTTTGGATCTGTGTAGCTTCCCAAGACAACCCAGGGAGGGGAATGTCTGTGGGGGGAAAAGAAGGGGGATGGTTTATTTCTCTTTGTTTTAAGACCCAAGGGGTTTGGGTCTTGGGTTCCCCAGGGAAGGTTTTGGGGGAACAGGAAGTGTGCCAAACACTATATTTTTGGCTGGTGGCAGTGTACCAAATTTAAGCTAGTAATTAAGCTAAAAAGTGATCATGCAGGTCCCCACTTTTTGGATGCTAAAGTTCAAAGTGGGGGACAAAACCTTGACAGCATCAGAATGGGAAAATTAGAGAGACAAGGTGGGCAAGGTAATATCTTACATTGGAACAATTTCTCTTGTGAGAGGGACAAACTTTTGAGCTTACACAGAGCTCTTCTTCTGGTCTGGGGAGTCAACTCAGATGTCACTGCTAAATAGAAAAAAATAAATATACCTTATATTTAGCAATGACACTCTTAGTTTGTTTCCCAGACCTGAAGAAGTGCTGTGTTTAAGCTTGAAAGCTTGTCCCTTTTACTAACAGAAGTTGGTAAAGATATTATCTCACCCACTTTGTCTCTCTAATATTCTGTGACAAACATTGCTACAACAACACTGCATACAAGACTAGGAAGATGACATTTGCAGCAGCATTCTGAATGAATATGTTGCACTGGTCAAGGCTAGAGAGCAGAATGTTGCACTAATCAAAATGCAAGATGATGGGAGCCTAGACAAGAGTTTGAACAATATAAGTGGTTAGTGAAAACTGCATCTTAGAGATGTTATGCAGCAGGAATCACAAGATTTAAAAATAGCCGGTTGTGAGAACCTATAGAAAGGTCTAAATCAAAGATGATGCCTAGGCTTTGGGACTGAGTGACAGGACAGCTGGTGGTGTTGCCCACAGTGATTGAGAAAGGAAGTAGCAGGGAGGATTTAGGCGGGGAAAAGATTAAGAACCCTGTTTTAGCAATGTTAAACAGGAGCCGATGGCTAGACATTTATGAGAAGCTGTCAGAGAGACAGGCCAACATTTTAGTTTGTACAGAAGAGACAGATCTGGAGTAGAGAAGTGGATCTGTGGTAGCAGAATTTGTGTTTGTGGATGAGATTTCCTAGAGATAAGGTGTAGAAGGAGTCAGGACCATCATGCTAAACGTTGTCACTAACACTTTAGACAAGCTACTTAACATGTCCGAACCACAGGACTAATCTACTTTCGACTGTGGGGTGTGAATTGTAGCATGAATTAGTAGGCTATGCTGTAATTGCTCTGTGAGGACACTCGGGGTGCAAACTAAAAGGTTCCTAGTTTGTGTTAACATAGTCCTGTTTCTAATACAACCTGCAACAAATGAGTGTAATAGGTGGGAGGATGAAAGGTGGAAGGATGAAAGACACAGTAAGAATAATAAAGTTATGTAGACATACGTTAATATTACATTGATCTATATTGAAAGGATAATTTTGGATGGTCAGTTGTAACAAAGAATGACTAGAAGTAAATTCTGCAGTTCAGATGCAGGCACATAAATTTAGCTCCCCATCACATCAGACATGGGAGATGCAGAGCTTTTAGTTAAGAATAAATATGTGGAGTATAACTTTAACAGCAAAGATGTTAAAGACCATTTAATTTCAGTATTAGGTTTTCTGCTCGCTGCAGTAAAAATAGACTATTATGGAATGGGGCACAATGATTTTTGATGAATTAGATGAAAAATCCCACTGGAGCAAAATCAATCTCAGCTTGGGGCCTTGAAATATTGATCTACCTCAAGTATTATATTACTAATTTGTAAGGCTTTGGATTTGAAAAACTCTGTGGTCCTCAATATGATGGCTTTGGTGCAAGGCTAAAACTATGACAGTTCTAAATTTAAGATTACATTGCAAGAAAATTTTTCTTTTTCTTTCTTTCTTTCTTTCTTTCTTTCTTTCTTTCTTTCTTTCTTTCTTTCTTTCTTTCTTTCCAGAAATGGTAATCAAGTTAAAATGGTATTACATGATTCATTTACTAATACCCTCTGCTAATGAAGTTGGGTGAAAGCAAACATTTTATAAACAATTTTTTTCTTGATTGTTCATTATGTTATACGGGGGCGGCTCTAGGAATTTTGCTGCCCCAAGCACGGCAGGCAGGCTGCCTTCCACAGCTTGCCTGCGGAGGGTCCACTGGTCCCGCGGCTTCGGCAGACCTCCGCTGAAGCCGTGGGACCAGCAGACCCTCCTCAGGCAAGCCACCAAGGGCAGCCTGCCTGCCGCCCGGCAGAGCACCCCCTGTGGCTTGCCTCCCCAAGCACGCGCTTGGCGTGCCAGGGCCTGGAGCCACCCCTGATGTTATAGTACATCCCCAAGAGCCATTCCAATATGACAGCTCCATTGTTTTCCCTCCATTTTTTCATCTCTAAAAGTATTAGTGGCCAATTAACTTTTAAACCTATATCTACACATTCTGAACAACCATTAAAATGCTTTTTGTAAATGCAAACTAGAAACATGTTGTCTAAACAACATATCGGTGTAAATACTTGGAATGGAAAGTGTAAGCTTTCTGCTAAGCGAAGTCTCCTCTTCCTATGTGGTTTTCATCTGTGAAGCTACCCCTGATATATCACTATTGCATTCAGGCCAGCAGCTCCGCTGAAGTCCATTAGAAATTCCACTTCATATAACACATTTCACTATAATAGCAAAAGTCTTTGCTCCCAAGAGTGAGCACAGTAATACATTTTTATGATGTAATTGTCCATAGCCTAGAGAACACCTGTTAGCTAAATCTGATTTAGTATAGTGCTTCTAACACTGCAAAACTATAGAACGGTATAGTAAGATAGTTAGGAAACAAAGTAAGAACTTGATTTTTACAACAAAAAATAGTAGCATAGCTCCTGATGTTTTTCTCCATTTGAAGATCTCATTCATTATACAAATAGACCATGAAAATAATATATTGTTTCATGTCCAATTTGCAGTATTGCAGCTGAGTTTCATAAACTGTCTATGCACTATAAATGAGAAGCGGTAAATAAACCCCTCATAATTATAACTGCTAGGTATAAATACTAATAAAATTACATTCAAAATATATTCAGCAACTTGATTATTATTAAATCATGTGCCCTTGCCAGAAAGAAGAGTTTTACTGTCAGGTTTAGCTCAATGGCACTATAGTTTACCATAAACAATCAAAACAACTTCATTTGCCAGATCCTTGGTACATGATGAAATAGTGTGAGCAAACATACCTCTGGTCTAACACCATTTACTTCAAATAAGGTAAGCCAGAAAGTATTTTTGGTGTGTCTTACCATTACATGCAAAAAGAAGGATATAGACAAACATTCTTATTAATTGTGTGCAGCTGTGTTTGCTAGACATTCTAATTAATGTTACTTAATCATTTTTAGTCCATTTTCAACTTTTCTTTAAATTAGCATGTTCAAACTTGTGTGACTCTAATTTTTACCACCTGAGTTTTGAACCCTAAACTTAGATTTATTCATACAAACTTGATGTTCGTGACAAATGTGAAACTTAGATTTCTGGCTATTCAATTAGAATGCATAACTAATTTTTTCATGTACAGTTTGCAGGTTAGTTGTGTGCAAAAGCTGGGTACTCCGTTTTGGACCAAATTTAGGCTGACCACTTTGAAAATATGGCTTTTTAATTCAGAATCTAATGTATTATAAGATGAGGAGAAAAGATGGAGTCCTTGACTGGCATCCTTAGACTTATTTATGCATATTTTCTCAATCAAACTGTGTGACAATAGTTCAAAGTTTGTATTTTATAAAAATGACATTAAAACAACTCTGATTATAAAATTAAAGAATTTAATTGAAGACAAATGTGTTTGGACAGATGAAATTAAGTTTGTATATTTTAAAACTTGAATTAACTTTTTTTTCTGAATCCTGTTGATCTTAGTGACCTTGTTTGTGCTAAATATGGGACTATCTGCAAGGGAATGCATAATTTTATACTCTGTAGGCTTAAATTAAATGCCAAATAGCTTCAAAAGCCATTTTAATTGCTAAAATGAAAAGATGACACACATCAAAGAATCTTTATTTTTTCATGCTGATGCCTACATAGCTTTTTATATTCATTTAAAGCTGTTAGTTAGTCTTTATCCTTATTATGGCACCCTTTGAATAGTTGTGGGCTTTTAAAAAGTGCAATAGCACATTTTCAGAATAAAAAGGAATTCAAATTTGAAACTTCAGTCCTTTCTCCCAAAAACTTCATGTGCACATAATATATTTAAGTTTATAATAAAAACAATACCTACCTCTTATATAATCCTTTCCATATGTAAATCTCAAAGCACATTGCCAAGGAAGTCAGTATAATTTTCCCTGTTTTACAGATGGGTAAACTGAGGCACAGCACTGACTTGCTCCAGGTCACCCAGATGGTCAGTAGCAGAGCCAGGAACTGAACTCAGGTTTTCTGTCCTAGCCACTAGGCAACACTTCCTTCCAATGCCAAATCTTATTTGCTCAGCTCATCAAAATATTTAATGTGTCACTTCCTGCACTGGAAAATGCCAGCATTAATAACAATCCTGTTGAAAAATAATCTACATGAACCACATCAAATATTACCACAACAACTGTTATAGTTCTTTTCTACAAACATAGGCTTGGACAGAGGACTGACTCTCTCTCTCTCTCAGCTTGTCCAAATGAAAGAGTGTTTCTTTGATACAGTAGCTAGACATATCTATGAAACAAGCAGTTGAATTGACTAACTTGAATGTAGCAATCTGGAAAATCTGCTATAGTCAAGTAAGAAAGCCAATTTAGCACCAACATAAACCTACTCTATGTAGAGTTGGATGGACTGGTGGAATATGGCCCTTGTTTCTTAGCTAAATCACTTCTCAAGCAGAATTCCCAAAACTTTCAAAGGGAGTTTTTACTGAGTAAATATTCAGAATTTTCCCTCATGTCTTCATTCATAAAAGCACTCCATCTGGTGCTACTATGGAGTCTCTGTTTAAAAAAAATTAGTAATTACTCCCAGCTACCAAACAGCAGAGCTGCTCAAACTTTTTTGTTTCAACAGTTTGATGAAATTTAAAATGCAACACTTTTTAAAAATTAGGAACAGTTTAGTCCGAATTTTCATGATTCACCCTCTCCTTTTGCTACTAATTAGCTATATAGCTAATTGAAAGATTTTGACTTTAGAATTTTTGAGAGATTTTTGGGGGAAAACGCAAAATTTGAAATGTCCTCACGCCCAAGGAAAAATGTTAAAATTATAATGATTTATTTCCCTCCCCCATCGTTTCAACCAGCTCTACCACACATGTGAAATGGGCATGTGAGAGGGGATTATGCTTGGAATAGGAAATAATGGTGGCATCATAGATTGTCTACTGTTACTATACAAGATAATTGGTGTTTTTTAAATTTTTTTATTTTTCTTTTTTCTGATGGTGATATAACAATTTATCACATCAAAGATAGTCTTTTGAAGTTATGCTGTTAGACAATGTACACTAAAACTATGAGTTAATTCCCATCTGGGCAGTGGTTGGCAGGCAGCATTTCTGAAAAGACTATGCCCATGTCAGACAATGCCATGTTCTTCATAAACATTCACGTATGTCAAAATAAAGTACTTTAATGAATGCTATTCAGTATCCAAACCAGCATGAGGTTGAGCTATCCAATATATACTGTACATTACCTAATTGTTTTGAATTTGCATATTAAAATGCTAATCTTAGTAGGGTGAATAAACTTCATACAGGCCCTGATTTTCAGAGGTGTTGATCAATAACTTTAATTGGAGCTACAAGTACTCATCATGTTTGAAAACTATGTGCTTCTGGAACATTAACACTCATCAAATGTTATGTATCTTTCTTTAGCGTCATTTCTAACGTAAATGCAGGAAATGTTATTCAGAATATGATTTCATTTCTTAGGAATTTTTTCTATAAAAGAGAGGAGAGAGAGCGCTGATTGTGCAGTATAACCTTGTGTTTGACAATATTACCACTATTTTGTTTTTTAGTTTGTAAAATGAAATTATTCATATGACAATTCAATGACCTTAAAAAGTAATTTGATCTTCACATTCTTGTTGCTTATCTTTATGCATTGATGCCAGAGGATGATGTGCAAAATTATGAGAGAATGACAGAAATGGAAATGACTTATTAGGTCATCTGCTCTATCCTCTTGTAAATACAAGATTGATACCTGCAAGAGAATTTTGTCCAGTCCAGTTATGTCATAATGGGGCTTCCAGCGTGTTCTTTCTGAGACTAGTCAAAAGTTCAGTAGACCTAGTGGCTAGAAAACTTTCCCTCATATCAAGTTAAAACGTACTTTCATCATTTAACTTCTAGCCAAAGCTCCTTCGGCAACCATACAACAATTATTCCTCTGACTAGTATAAAGACGATGTTTAGTTTTATTTATTAGGCATGAACTAAGTGGTTGACAGTGTACCAAATGTAGAAGTCATAGGGTGGGATTTTCAAAAGTACCTAAGTGACTTAGGAACACAAATGCACTGGCTTTCACTGGGGTTCATGCTCCTAATTCACTTAAATCCTTTTGAAAATCACATTTATAGAATTTACCCCTTTATAATCTAGATATGCATTTACAATCAGTAGATAAAATGTAGGTTCACACTGTTCTGCAAGGCATCAAATTATTACAGATTATTGCTATAGGTGATACAAGAATGAGACAGCATTTAGCTAGGTAGCTACAAAATTTTGGATACAATGAAAAGAAACAGCTGGAAGTCAGTATCTGACAAATCCAAAGAAAAATGTACTTCAGTTTGTTTGAGATAGCCATTCACCGTTATGGGTCATTCTCTGAATATGCAATAATGACTCTGCAATTTATATGAGGACGGGTAAAATTTCAAGAATTTCTGCTTCTGACCCTGGCAGAAATATCACAGGAACTGTTCGTCTTAAAATGTTATGATGGTTCTGGCCAAATTCAGAACTGGTCTGAAGCCACCAATGCGGAGTTTTTTTTCAGAAATGAATAGAAAAATCCTTAAATATTTCAGAGTGAAGTGAAGCTTCTCAATGAAATGTTTATCTTTGACTTAAAAGTTTTCTTTATATAACAATATGCACCCCCATAATGAGATCTGAATTAGGAATGGACAAAGTGATTAAGCAAACAACTCTCTCCAGAGGTCTCATTTTTTGAGAGTTGAAGTTGAAATAAACCATTTAATGTTTGTTATGTAAGTAGAGAACCTAGGGCAAAGTTAAACTGAAAAACAGCACTTTATGCAGAATTTCACATGGAATTACAGTGAGCGCACTGGTGCATTCAGACATTTTCATGTCTACTTCATAATAAATGGTTTCAGTACTGCATATCCAAGTTCACCATAAAAGGTTTCCTCTATCATCTAAAATCAGCAGATGTTTTCCTAAATGCCTATGGAATAATAGCTGTTTTTTACAAGATCTGCATCAATATGCACCTGGCCTATCGAACTGAAATTAGAATCAAACTCTAAATAGAGACTAGCATTGAAATTTTCAAGAAGAAAAATCATCAGTTGATATTTACAAACACTAGTTGCTTCTTAAAAATAAATAAACAATTTTCTCTGGTAAGAATTTTCCTTTACAGAACAGGCATTTATATATGAACACTTGCTATGAGTATGCAACATGTACATTGCACACTGTTGAAAGAATAATAGACTGGCAAAGAGCAAAAGGAAGAAAGACAGAGATGGATACACACACACACGCACATACACATACTATATGTATATATTTATGTACATAAAGGATCAAAATTTTCTTTGGAGAGATGTAACAGATTCAAGTGAAGGACAGAATGGATTTAGCCACTGGGTATTTATTTTCCCTTAAACCTTCAGAAAATATGAGAGCAGAGACAAGAAAAATACAGCAGTGACTGAGCACCAAAAGACCGCTTTATGTACTTTCTTACATCAGAGAGACTTATGGTTGCCACTGACTTTTTAAAAATCTTTTTCTCTGTTTGGAAATCTGGAAAACTATTATTTTTATATAGTATTTTTAGATGTCAGTACTGAAGATCTAAAAAGGAAAATTTAATAGTGACCCTAAGCCTGTTTGTGTCTTATTTCTGAGAGATCTTTCATGACTTCACTGTATTTCTATCATCTGATAAAAGTAAATAAACTGTGCCTCTCTATTTTATAATGCAATCTCATCAATATTGGTATCTCTCAATTTTTTAACACTTCATTAGTATACTGATTGGACCTGTCGGTGACATGTATTTAAAGGCCTGAGGAGCAAAAAGAATGAACAATATTTATTTCAATGTTCATACCGTGAGTTGAAATCCTAGCAGAGACAACTTGATCCTTCAGACTTCAAGACAGAACAACATTGACCCAAATGTGTAGCCAGTTGTTTTACAAAACTGCAGTTCACTCTTAAACATGTTCAAGATCAAAATAATCATACTTAGCCAAATTTATTGTCTAAAGACAAAGCGATACAATACAAAAAGGAGACACGCATACCTTCATTCTGTGAAGCAAATTCTCACAGCATGTTCAACTTGCACAGAAGGTGTGCTTCAAATATCTGTCTTTCAGCTAGTAGTATTTATAGTATGATTTACAAGTTACAAAGCTCTTTATGCATCGCTAAAATCCAACCCATCAGTTTGCAATTATTCCTTGTTGTTTTGTTCTGTACTTTTCTTGTCTCTGTTTTGGATACGGTATTCCAAACCAGTTGGGTGTAGAAGCACATCCCAGCCTGTCTTAGGACATACCATACCATTCATGTATCTTTGTTTTGATAGTATTTTCTAATGCCAATGCTGAGTTCAGCTTTTCAAAGTGTTGTGGGTTCTTGACATGGATTAACAGGAAGTGGGAAGAATGTAATGCATTCAGCTAACGTGACTTCCCAACACCAATGTATATATGCTATGCCCATAATACCTATTAAAATGATGTATACTACACTTATATATATATATATGTATTGGATAACAGGTAGGTACATTAAATACCAAGGAGATATAGACAAATTGTAGCCTGAAATCACTGGATACTGGCAACGAATAGATGGGAGGGTTCCGTTTATATGAATCTTGATTCCAAATGTGCTAGGTGCTATACAGACACTATCAAAGCCCCAAAGAACTTACAATATAAAAAGACAAAAAAACTAAATCAGGTGAAGGATACAAGCAATGTTAGTGATGGTGATGATTGACATGTCTGTAATATTATGGGAGCAGGAAGGTAGGAAGTAGCAAGAGCTAATGTGTTTTAAAGAGCAAAAGAATAGGAAAACAATGTTGGTGAGTGGCTGCATGCTCCATTTTATAAGGAGGTAAGCACTCTACTCTCTATTCCAAGCCTCTGCTGCCCTATCATAGAAATCATAGCATCACAGAACTGGAAGGGATCTTGAGAGGTCAGCTAGTCCAATCTCCTGCACTCATGGCAGGACTGAGTATTATCTAGACCATTAGTGACAGGTGATTGTCTAACCTGCTCTTAAAAATCTTCAATGATGGAGATTCCAGAACCTCTCTAGGCAATTTATTTCAGTGCTTAACCACCCTGACAGTTAGGAAGTTTTTCCTAATGTCCAACCTAAACCTCCTTTGCTGCAATTTAAGCCCACTGCTTCTTTTCCTATCCTCAGAGGTTAAGAAAAACAATTTTTCTTCCTCCTCCTTTTAACAACCTTTTACATACTTGAAAACTTTTATTGTGACCCCTCTCAGTCATCTCTTTTCCAGACTAAACAAACCCATTTTTTTCGGTCTTTCCTCACAGTCATGCTTTTTAGACATTTAATCATTTTTGTCACTCTTCTCTGGACTCTCTCCAATTTGTCACATCCTTCCTGAATTGTGGCACCCAGAACTGGACATGATACTCCAGTTGAGGCCTAATCAGTTTGGAGTAGAGCAGAAGAATTACTTCTCGTGTCTTGCTTACAACACTCCTGCTAATACATCCCAGAATGATGATCACATTTTTTTGCAACAGTGTTACACTGTTGACTCTTATTTAACTTGTGGTCCACTACAACCCACAGATCCCTTTCCACAGTACTCCTTCCTAGGCAGTCATTTCCCATTTTGCATGTGCACAGCTGATTTTTCCTTCATAAATGGAGTACTTTGCATTTGTCCATATTGAATTTCATACTGTTTACTTCATACCATTTCTTCAGTTTGTTCAGATCATTTTGAATTTTAATCCTATCCTCCAAAGCATTTGCAACCCCTCCAGGCTTGGTATCATCTGCAAACTTTAAAGTGTACTCTCTATGCCCTTATCTAGATCATTGATGAAGATATTGAACAGAACCAGAGCCAGAACTCCTCCCTGTGGGACCCCACTTATTTTGTCCTTCCAGCATGACTGTGAACAACTGAAAACTATTCTCTGGAAATAATTTTCCAACCAGTTTTTCACTCACCGTATAATAGCTCCATTTAGGTTGCATTTCCTTAGTTTGTTTATGAGAAGGTCAAGTGAAATAGTATCAACAGCTTTACTAAAATCAGGATATACCATATTTACCGCTTCCCCTTTATCCACAAGGCTTGTTACCCTGTCAAAGAAAGCTATCAGGTATTGGTTTGACACAATTTGTTTTTGACAAATCCATGATAACTGTTACTTATCACCTTAATATCTTCTAGGTAATGACCTATGATCTAGCACTTCTTCTGAAAGCTTGCTTCTAGGGAGGAGCAGAAACAAGCAGGATGTCCTTGGGTAGCAGTATAAGGAAGATTGTTTCTTGCTTGCTCCTCAGCTAGTGGGTTCCGCAGTCTAGTCCAGAACTAAATGACAGAACTAAAACATATATTTTAATTCAAAATCAGCTAAATACTAGAAACATGGAAGAAAATGGACCAGAAACTTTTGAAAAGGAAAATTTAAAGGAGTACAAGCTGTAGCTGATTCTAAGTTCTCCTTCGGATGTTCATTTCAATTAGACAACATAAGTACTTTAGCTAAAGATAAGATGTTTTGGGGGGACATAATTGATTAGACTTTGCTTTGCTACCTGTCGCCTCTTCCCAGAAAGCTCCCACTTACCCCCCCAAGATAGTTATGAAGCTGTATGTGTAGTTTATTTTATATAAATTGTGGAATAGTGTTATATCTTTGGGGAATCATTTTATTATAAATTACATATTTTAGTGCTTAGCTGTATCTCAACTGAAATATTGTAGGAATTAAAAAAACATTAAAAAAGACACAAACATTTAGATAAATGAATATTTGTCATTAAACAATGAACCATAATCAATAGCTAAGATGATCAAATTACTCATTCCTAGTAAAGTATGCTATACATTTTCATATTCTTCTATGAATAAATTATTCTCTAAAAATATTTCAATTATTTGAACAGCTCTCTAGATTCTTGGATAATGCAAAAAACTTATTTAACATTTTTCTGTCAATCATTGAATAATTTATTCATTTAGATATATTTTATAGATATTATTCAACCAGATGTTTTCAGCAGCTATTGAATGTCTTTGTTATTTATAAGTAAGGAGATTTCTACAAGGAAAGATGAACTTTCAACTAGCAAAACTTAACTTCCTTGTAACAAGTATTCTGTACCTTATTTTACATACCCAAGTGCATAATTAACTCAATTTATTTTCATACCACTGTTGCTTTCACAAGTAGATTTCTACAACAGTGTTTAACATGATGACCCTTTCAGTTTTTACTGGAAATCTTCTACTTTTGCTATCCTTCCTATGCTTTTTCTTCAGTCTCTTAAGACATTCAGAAAACTTCAATTACTTTAATTTGTGTGTTGAAGATAGTTGATAGAGATTTACACTGCTTGCCAAAGTCTGTTAAGCCAAGCATTTTGAACACAGTATCTACATAAATACATATTGAATAAATATGGATCTTTGGTATATAAGGACTGGCATAAGAATTGAACTTGTTTAAATACAATCGTAACACAGAAAGAGAGATAGAAGGAGGGACTGAAAAGAAAGCATAATCAAAGGAGTTGGCATAAAATATATCATTTATTTATCAGATGATTTTCATTCAGATGGCATAAAGGGGACTAAACAGCTGCACGGAAGTGATAAGAAGGTGCAATGATTCAAGTACGAGCAAATCTTGTCCCTTGTTGTAGGATCCAGCCTATGCAGTTCCCCGTTTTGTGCCATGGGACAGAATTTGAGGTACTCATGAGAACATATAGCCATGGAATCTCAGTTATGCTCCTATCTTTCATGAAGTAAAGTGAAAGACTAATGGAAGCTATTTTATCCCTATAATAGCATTTGTTAAGTGCAGAGGTATTTGAAACTCCATGGCTAGCCACTGCTTGAGACCTAGTGTACCAGAGAGGGCTGGAACAGAAAAAAGGAGAAGTTACTGGTTCAGTGGCTGGTCTGATATTGGGGCAATCAACTGCAGACTCCAACATATGGCTGAGACTGCCAAGACAACTGCAATGACTGTGGACAAACACAGTGCAATTGAGGAAAGGGAATTGGCTAGTTGGCATCAGACTTCAGCAGCAAAAGGAGACATAGACTTCAGTTGCTTTCTGCAGAGCAGGGGAAAGATCTCTATTATATCTCTCATCCAGAAGGGTCCAGCCATTCAGAAACACCAGCTGTCCCTAAAACAGTTTGATTACTGAAACACACTGGGCAGGGAGAGAAGCCAGTCCCTGTATACATCTGTTGGTCCTCTATGGTGGACTACAGAGCCACTTAGGAGGGAAGAGAAAGTGGATACTATCACTTTTGGGAATCAGGGGTGTTCCAGGAAGAGGCTACATGAACACAATGATGATGGTGCCCTATGGACAGCATTCCAATGTCAGCACTACACTTTTTTTATGGTCAGGTTTCAAAGCCACTATCATTTTATTTACATGCTTTGCAAGAGAAAACCAACAAAGAAAGCTTTAAAAGCTAGCTTTTGCAATATTTTTATTGAGATGTTTATTTAAAATTTTCTGAGCTTGTAAAGGTATAATTATCGTATCCTAATAATTATAACAGACAACATTTCTCTTCCTGTTTGATCTAAACTATAAATTTCTGATCTTCTTGTCAAAGACAGAGCTGTTTTCATGGGAATATTTTGAACTTTGATGAAAATTTTATGACACTTCCAACAAAACATGCTGCTCATTAAAGTTTTATACTGAGATAGTTCTATCTGCATTGTTTTTGAATTGTAAATACCACATAATTGTCATCAATAAGCTGTTGATGAAATACCTGTTCCCAGAAGTTTATGTCTGCAGACGGGAGGTTGGTATCTCAGATGCATATTTATTTTTATTGTCCCAGTGTGTTGAGATTTGACTCTTATAGTTCTGTCATGGTGATGGTCCCATAAAGTCAAAGAATAATGAAGATGCTGGTGATTTACTTATAACATTTTGCAAGGCATTTTCAGAGGAAACAAATTGTATAGTTTTCAAATATTTTATCTACTCTCTCTTTGTCCTAAGAAATACGAGGGAGATCATGGTCCCCTTTGTTTCCTTCATATACATTTTATGAGTCAAAACTTAATAAAACAAAACTGTTTTCAGATGTTAATGGACAACACTGGTTCCTCTCCTATATGAATATAAACTACTATGCCATTTTCCATAGGGCAACTAGTTCAGACAACCCGGTCATCTGTACAACAGCAAAATATAGTCAACTGCTAAATTTTTTTATGGCACTTCTTGGAACTTGCCAAAACAAGTCCCAGGGAGTCCTACAAAAAAAATAAAAAAATTAGTGTTTGACTATATTTTGCTCACAGAAGGTTATTTCAAAAACTTTTATTTGATACACCTCAGGCTCTTATCACTTACTGCTTTTTGTAATATCCTTTATAGTAGGCTGTAAAATAGACTTTAGTGGGGAAAAGTATCCTTTTTATGAAAGACGAAAAAAAAGCACAGCCGCATGGGTCATATAGAATGTAAGATTAAATCTCATCATTATAAAGACATATTACTAAGGAAAACAAGGTTTTTACAGACACAATGCGAATACAAGGCAAAATGTTTTTATAAGGTTATAGTAGTAGATCAATTATTTTGGCTTCTAATTTCTCTGAAATCAACTCTAAATCCATTTAAAACACACATCCCCATGTAATTGATAGAAGTTTGGAATTCAAAGTAGAGCTGAAGTGAAGTGATTAGGAACAAATCCTTCACTCCAGTGTCAAATTCAAGTAAAAGGGCTTTGTTCAGGTGTTCTCCCTCACCAAAAAAACAGCAGAACAGACTAGGCAGCATGGGAACTACTCATTTTATTGGAGAAAGTGTATGACTGCTTGCCTAATGGCTATGTGGCATACGCAGTCACCTGGTGCAAGCAGCTCATGGCCCTCAGAGCCCATGTACAGCTTCTGAGGAAAGAGTTAGTGAATAAGAGGAGCAGAAAGAGATTAAATTGTTTATACAGATGGGATATTGGCACATTGTAGAATGGGCCCACCTCAAAAATGAGTCACTCAGTCCTTTAGATGAGGAAGCCAGTCTCATAATGGAAGGTCAACAAGCTGGGATGGAAAAACACACTCTAATACAGTTGAAGATGACAAATCCTATAGTAATAAGGACATCACTCCATGGGAAGGAGTTACAGCTGGGAGATGCAGACAAGCTATGGTGATGGGGTATTTAATCATTAGAAGTACAGTCAACTGGGTGGAAAGGTGGTAAATATCAAAAAGACACCTACAAGGAGATGGCAAGTAGCCTGTGATCATGGCATATGTTGGGAAAGAGGTCCTGGAGCTAAATTTAGACTATTAGGTAGAACGCTTAGGTTCCAGGACCTCTCTAGTGGCTTTCTCAGGCCTGGTCTACACTGGGGGGAGAGATCGATCTAAGTTACGCAACTTCAGCTACATGAATAACTGAATAGCTGAAGTCGACGTACTTAGATCTACTTACCATGGTGTCTTCACTGTGGTTAGTTGATGGCTGACACTCCACTGTCAACTCTGCCTACACTTCTCGCTCCAGTGGAAGTACCAGAGTCGACAGGAGAGCGCTCTGTGATCGATTTATCACGTCTAGACTAGACTATCGCGTCTAGACTATCACCCCCCGCCCATCGATCCAGCGTCTAATATAGACATGCTCTCAGAAATGCTTCATGTTCCAACCACAGTTACAGCTAGACTTCTGGGTCTCGAGTGTTTGACAAGATGGTAGAAAGAAGAGGAGATGTTTTAGGTTTACTAGGCACTGTGGAACATTTTGAGGAAGGGGAAACCTAAGGGATGGACTCCACTTAAATCTAAATGGCATCGGATTGCAGCATTAATAAAATTGTGATTGATTTTTTAAATTCAGAGCTGATGGCAAGCAAAGAGGAGCTGAGGAACATGTAAGTTCGACAAAGGAATCTGTTAAAGATATTAGTAATATAGCAGTATTGGAGTATCCAATAAAGGGTAGGTTGCAAAATATAACTCATCCAAAGCATGGACAGAAAAGGACTAGTGAGTAAAAACTGTGTGAAATCAATAGTGTCTTATTAAGAAATTAAATAAAAACAGGAACCTGCAAACAAACCACACCACAACATACCAACCCGCTACCTATAAAATTCTATATGCAAATATAAGAAGCTTAAAAACAAAAATAGGTGAACTAGAATGCCTTGCAATGCAAGAGGACCATGGTATAATAGGTTTTACAAAAACATGGAATGACAAAAACATAATACCTGGGTATAAATATGTAGGAAAGCTCAATAAGGGTGCAGGGGTGAAGTAATAGTGCTATACTTAAAGGTTTCTATATAATCTAGACTGTAGATTCTAGAGAAATAAAATTCAAATTTCATGTAGAGAGATTCACAGTCAAATCTGTATGGATACAAATCTCAAGCTGTAATAATGTAACTATATTAGTGGTGGTGTACTAACGGCCTCCATTCAAGAAAATGTTTCTCAGTGCAGTTTTTAAAAGAAATCAAAAGAGGCATCAAAAATCTAACAAAATTATAACAATGGGGGATTTCAGTTACCCACATGTACTCTAGTTAAGGAGCACAACTGGTCAAAGTTTAGAGAAAAAAATTCTCAACACTTGAAGTGATTGCTTCCTGGATTAGCTAGCTGTAGAGCACACAATCAGACAGGCCATCCCTGATTTAGTCTTACCTAATACACAGGAGTTCACTGAAGCTGTAATAGTAGTGAAGCCAAAAAGTAATAGTGCTCGCAGTATAGTTACGTTCCACAGTCCGGAGAAATTAGGTAACAAAAAGAGGCACAGTGACACTAAGCTTTAGAAAAAGAGAGTTTAATAAGATCAGGAGTCAAAAGCAAAGGAAGTAAAATCCTTAGATATGTCATGGAAGCTACTTAAGAAAACAATAGTAGAGTTCCTGAACAACTAAACCAAAATGGATAAATAGCAAACCAAACAGAAATCTTTCAAAATTTGGAAATCTGATTCTAGTGAACACAATAAACAAGAACATATAACTGCAGGCAATAAGTCTGAAGGACATTAGAAGGACCAAAATGGATTTCAAAGAGTAAATTGCTAAAGGTATAAAACAAACGAAAACATTCTTTATGTGTCAGAAGTTGTCATAAACAGATAGCTAAGGGTTAACGTCTCTTTCACCTGGAAAGAAGTAATCTGAACCACCTGACCAGAGGACCAATCAGGAAACAGGATTTTTTTCAACTCTGGGTGGAGGGAATTTTGTGTCTGAATTCTTTGTCTTCTGCCTGTATGCTCTCTCGGATGAGAAGTTTTTCTATTTCCTGCTTTCTAATCTTCTGTTTTCCAGTTGTGAGTACCAAAGATCAGATAGGGATTTATATGTTCTTTTGTATTTACATGTCTATAATTGCTGAAGTGCTTTGAATTGTATTCTTTTTGAATAAGGCTGTTTATTCATATTTCTTTTAAGCCATTGACTCTGTATTTGTCACCTTAATACAGAGAGACCATTTGTATGTATTTTTCTTTCTTTTTCTATAAAGCTTTCTTTTAAGACCTGTTGGAATTTTTCTTTAGTGGGGAACTTCAGGGAATTGGGTCTGCAGCTCACCAGGGAATTGGTGGGAGGAAGAAGTCAGGGGGAGGTCTGTGTGTGTTAGATTTACTAGCCTGATTTTGCATTCCCTCTGGGTGAAGAGGAAAGTGCTTTTGTTTCCTGGACTGGAATTACAGAGGCTGGACTTCCTCTGCTTAGATTCACGGAGGTTGCTTCTGTGTATCTCTCCAGGAGCACCTGGAGGGGGTAAGGGAAAAGTTTTATTTCCCTTTGTTGTGAGACTCAAGGGTTTGGGTCTTGGGGTCCCCAGGGAAAGGTTTCGGGGGGACCAGAGTGCCCCAAAACACTCTAATTTTTTGGGTGGTGGCAGCAGAACCAGGTCCAAGCTGGTAACTAAGCTTGGAGGTTTTTCATGCTAACCCCCATATTTTGGATGCTAAGTCCAAATCTGGGACTAGGTTATGACAGAAGTCACTGCAAAAGAAGCAGTGAGTGTGCTGTATCACCAGGAGATGGAGAACTGAGGAACAGTGCATAGTTAAATTATGGAATTTGTTGCCACAAAATGTCACTGAAGCCAAACATTTAGAAAGATCCAAAAAAGGACTGGACATTTATATGGATAACAAGAATATTCAGAGTTATAATAGTGAATACCAGCAACAATTTATGGAGATATATTAAACCTCATACCTTAAGGTTTAAGATAATCTCTCACGACTACAGATTAGGTTCCCTGCACTTTCCTCTGAAGCATTTAGTGTCAGTAACTATTAGAGACAGCATACTGGACTAGCTGGACCACGGGTCTGAAATTCTTATGTTCCTATATGTTCCAGGGCTGTTTGATAATGTGGTAACATCTACAACTTCTGCCACCCTGCAATCTTTGGGAAATTGTGTCCTGTAGATCCACATGGTGACGGATATGTAGGACAGTCCCTTACACATACCAGTTCTGCCCTGCTCCCCTCTCCAAGTTTGGTATACCAAAAGCAGCCATAGATAGAGCCCTAGTCTATAGCATTGAACGGTAGAGAATACTCCTGTGCTATCTTCATACAGTCCTCATAATGGAACTGTCTCATCTTTGCTATGCCCTCGGGATCTAGGAAAAGAGAGATCAGAATTTCAACCCTTTGGAGTAAGGCCTCAATCCTGGAGCTCCACATTGGTACAGCATTGAGCTGATTTGGAGGGTTGAGGTTTATGAGACTGCTATTGCTGAACATTCCACACTTTTGATTTGTAGTGAAGCACAAAGTAAAGTCACGTGGAGAGTAAAGAGAGAATGTGTGCCAAACAATGGTTTGAAAATTAGAAAGAAAATGGAGAGAGGATAGATAATAAAATAATATATACTTGAAATGTGTTGATTCTTTTTAATCCTTTCTTTACCACTGCCCTTTCTATTATGATGTATCTTTTCTCCAAGACATACTGGCCATAAGCCTATATTCCTTGAATACACATAACTCCTATCCATGGGAGCTCTGGATGTTTAGTTAAATGCAGGCAGTCTCACTCCAGGCAATGTACTGCCTCAGGCTTCAGGCCTCTTTTACCCTCAGTATGAATGACTTATTAAAGAAAGAAATCTGGAGCTACTTAACATGTCCAATTCACTATTGTAATTTAAAATTAATAAATAAAACTACAAAAAGCCAAGCCTAGTACTATGAAACCTGTTCACTTGTCAAATGAGGCTAGAAGGAAAAAACAATAACAATGAAAAACAAAAATCAAAAAGCCTGACACAGCCGTTGGATTTAGAATCCTGCTCTTATACTTGTGGTAATCTTGCATCACTGAGCCATTCTAGATTATGTTATTCAGTATCTATTGTTTTGGACAGATGATTGATGTAGCTCATACAATGCTGGGATATTTTCAGGAATGTCCCCTTTTAAACAGTAGATTTGTGTCCCTAATCAGTACATTTATCAACTGTAAATGAGCAAAAATAACAATAAAGTCATAGTGGGTGTGTCATAACTTTCCTACTCAGATCTGAACCTTAGAGTTCAGAACATGAGAAGCTAGCATGAAACCTCCAAACTTAATTACCAGCTTGGATCTGATATTGCTGCCACCAGCCAGAAAATTCCAGTGTCTGGCTCACTCTGGTCTCCCCAACACCTTCCCTGGGGGACCCCAAGACTCAGATGCCCTGAGTCTCACCACAAAGGGAAATAACTCACTTCCCTTCCCCCTCTTTACCTCCTCCCAGATTTCCCTGCCCTGGGTACTCTAGGATATTCCCTGCTTCAAGTCCTTGAAACACAAGTACCGAGAGATCAAATCTCTCCCTCCCCTCACCCAGAGAGTATGCAAAGTCAGACTTAGTAAATCTAGCACAAAGAGATTTTCCCCCTCCTTAACCAATGAAAAAAACTCAAACAGGTCTTAAAAAGAAAGAAAAAGACATAAAAATGGTCTCTGTATCAAGGTGACAATATACAGGGTCAATTGCTTAAAAGAAAAAAATGATTAACAGCCTTATCCAAAAAGAATACAATTTAAAACATTCCAGCAACTACACACATGTAAATACAAAAAAAACAATATAAACCGATTGTCTTACTATCCTTGTACTTACAATTGGAAACAGAAGATTAGAAAGCCTGGAGATAGAGAGATCACTCTCAGAGCCTAGAGGGCCACCGCACCAAGACAAAGAACAAAGGACCCACACCCAAACTTCCCTCCACCCAGGTTTTGAAAAAGTCTTGTTTTCTAATTGGTCCTCTGGTCAGGTGTTTGGTTCCCTTTGTTAACCCTTTACAGGTAAAAGAACATTAACCCTTAGCTATCTGTTTATGACACGTCATAGTGGGTGAAGAAAATATCACATCACTTTCTCCTACCCCAGAGCATGAAGTAAAGTGATCTATGGAGAAAATGTGTCAATATGCATTATATGTTAGAGAAAACAAACAAACCCATACACATATTTATACAAAATAGTCATGGCTAAAAACATGGATTGAACTGTCAGATGAGCCAAGGCTTGGATGGTAATGCCACTTTATGTGCCAAAAGGTTGAGCATCTTTCTGTAGAGGAAACTAGAAATATTGCAGGAAAAAACAGGCCACATGTTTAAATTTGGGACTCTAAAATTAGCCACCTAGGCATAGATCCACAAAGGACCTGAAGTATCTAACTGCTATTCTAGATACCTAAGTCCAATATTTAGGCACTACAGAGGTCCTCAGCATCCCCATTCAGATTCCATCCAAGTTTTTGCTGACAAAGTCCACCAAGTTTCTACCAGTGGTCATGAACAAAATCATTTCAGTTCTGACACCGATGAGTTGCTCCATGCCCTAGGTCACATCTCAGCCATGGTGGAATTCTCAGGCTATGTGTTCCCATGCCTATCTCACCTGTGGGGCTTGAGCCAGTAGGCATATTCTGAGCATATCTATCAGATTAGACCCACCACAAGAGACAGCGAGGGACTATTAGGTCATAGAAGACCAAAGTTCAAGTCCCTGCTCCAAATCAGGAAGAGAAGGGGTTTGAAAACAGGTCTCCCACATCTCAGGTGAGTGCCCTGACCACTGGGCTATTGACTATAGTGGAGTTTTTCTGATTTTTTGTGAGAAAGGGTGGTTCATTTAATTGGAGAGGTTTCATGGCTGTGAATCCCTAGCAGAAATAGGCGCCTCTCTCCAGGTAGGTACTTACATGATATTTCCTATTGGCTAGCTTAGGTATCTGCCTGTTCAGCTTGCTGGGTTCTGTGAATCCCATTCTTAGATGTCTAATCCTCCACATGTATTGTGCAGGGATCCTGGGCACCCAATTCAGGGCTGAGGATCCCAATGGGCAGCAGGGCACCTTTGTGGATCTGCCCCCTGAATCTATATTTAGGTACCTAAATTAAAGTGGCCTGATTTTAAGAGCTGCTAAGCTTCCATTGATTTCAACAGGAGTTGTGATGTGAAGCACTTTTACAATTCAAGACATTTATTTTAACAGATATCTATACATGTAGGTGCCTAACTTTGGCCAACCAAGTTTTAATATATTGACTACATTGTTATTAAAAACATAGGGCCCAATTTTACACTCCAACTTCATTACAGAATTACCGCTCATTTCTTCAGGGTAGATTTGGGCCCAGGAACTAAAACTATTTCTAGATGAATTAATAAGTGCTATATTAAGATTCATGTCTCAGTCTTTATAAAAGCTGCTGTGTGTGGAGTGGCAGGGTGGTGAGAACTGTAGATGCACCACTCTACAAGCAATCCAGGGAAGGAATTGTGAATCTGGGAGTCATCTTTAAAGACTCTGATGACAACATTCTAGGCATGGTCAAAGGTTCTATAAAATCATCCTGTTGGAAAATTGTCATGTGGTCTGAAAATAGAACTTCTTGAATCATAATCAGAACCAAGTGGATTAATATACTGTGATTTCAATCTGAAAAATGGAAGTCTGAGTTTGAAATTTTGGCTCCAAGTTTTTTTTTACACAATTTCAATTTAAAGGAAACATGTTATTTATTTATTTATTTATTTATTTTTGTAATCTAGGAACTAGGTGCTACATAATTCAGGCTGTAGTTTCACTATTAGAAATTACTTGAAGTGGGATGCTGAAAAGAAGTTGGTTCTAGATTTGAACTGAAAAAATTATTTGTCTTCTAATGCTTGAAAAGGGTCACATGGCTACATGAATTCATCTTCATTTTCAGCAATATTATTAGTGTACATGATTATACTGTGACGTTGCACTCCACAAAGTTTTGTGGAAATATGCTTATGAGTGTGAATATTATGTAACTGGAATATGCTTCATGCAAAAGGTCTCTTGTAAGGTATCATTACAAAGCTTATGATCTATTGAGTGTGTTCAACCTATTTGTTTGCATGTATTATTTCTACATCTGGAGTTAGGAGAAAAAGATATAAACTTCTACTACTGATGTAAACATATTAAGTGGAAGCCATTAAGGGTGCTTCAGAATCAATGACCTGTAAATGGATCTGTTTACTTGCAAATCTTCCTGGGTACTTGCAGGCCACCCTGGAAGAATGCAGGTTGGGGTCTCACAGAACATGTGAACATGTCACCTTATACTGGAATCCATCTTAAACCAGATGCTTTTCCATTTAGAAGGAGGGGTGGGGATCCAGAGAGACAAAAATTTCTACCTTGTGTCAAAGCTATAAAAGAGGGGGAAAAGAACAAAGGAGGCTGTCAGCCATGAGAACACCCCTGCTTTCCACCTAAGATGTCTGCTGGACTGTACCAGGGGAAAAGATTAGACCCAGACTAGGAAGGAATCTAGTTTGTGAAAGAAGCTTATTGGAACATCCCTGAGGGTGAGATAATATCTGTAATCAATTTCTTAATGTATTAGACTTAGACTTGTGTGTTTTTGCTTAATTGTGCTTGGTGACTTACTTTGTTCTGTCTGTTATTACTTGAAACCACTCAAATCCTACTTTTTATAATTAATAAAATCACTTTTGTTTATTAATTAACCCAGAGTAAGTGATTAATACCCGGAGGAGCAAACAGCTGTGCATATCTCTCTATCAGTGTTATAGAGGGCAGACAATTTATGAGTTTACCCTGTATAAGCTTTATACAGAGTAAAACAGATTTATTTGGGGTTTGGATTCCATTGGGAGGTGGGTGTCAGGGTGCTGGAGATAGGAAACCTGCTGAGCAGTTTTTAATTGAAGTCTGAAGCTTTGTGGGTGTGGACCAGACCTGTGTCTGTGTTGCAGCAGGCTAGCATGTCTGGCTCAATAAGGCAGGCTTCTGGAGTCCCAGACTGGCAGGGAAAACAGGCTCAGAAGTAATCTCAGCACGTCAGGTGACAGTCCCAAGAGGGTCTCTGTGACCAAACCCATCACATATACATCACAAGGCAGACAAACTGGCAAACATTCAAGTCTATACTGAGAGACTGGAAGGTGCCAAGCTTCTGCCATATTATAAATGCAAAGGTCATACTGAGAAAAATGATGCCAAATGTGCTTAAGCAAACCAGTTTTTCATGTGTACAGCTTGGAATGATTTCATCCTTAAAATGTCAATACTTCTTGTCACTCTTCTTTGTAATATACCTGTTGTGTTGGAAAGACACAATTCATGAAGAGTTTCATAAGGAAATTAGTTTTAATCAACAGATGAAGTGTACTATTGTTTCACGTTATATGGATTGTAAAAATATGTTATAGAATAATTGTAAAATATTTTATGAGAACTACATAAATCTTAGAATTGAAGTCATATTTTCAAATAATTGTACTGGTGTGCATATGCATTTACATTGTATGACTCTGATCCTATAAAGGGATATGCATGGGTGGATCCTTATGCCCACACAGTCACACTAAAAGTAATAAAACTCTGTGTGGGTATAAGGGTCTGCCCTGGTGAATTCCTTTGCAGGATTAGGGAATAAATCTATAAATATAGTAGATTTTCAAAAGTGTCTAGTGATTTTGGATCTCAAAATGGCCAAATGTTTAGAAAGTGATAAGCAGCACCCAACTCATAAGCAAATAAGGCACTTTTAACATTACTGTAATCTGGGTGAATAAAACAAAAATGATCCTGGATTATTTAGTTACAATTAAAATAAATAAATAAAACTGAATTTTCTTGCGCCAAACACTGAGTTGTTGTGTTTACTTTTCATAAATATTGTGATGATTGAGTTTGACTTACCTGAATGATCTCAGATTTTTTTTTCCAACTTGAATACTTGAATATTTGTGGATAATTATTTTTAAATGTCATGTACAAATATCTACAAGTAGTATATGCTAAGTGGGACAAAGTGTAACGCAGCAGGTGAAAAATGTTTTTAACACAGATGCCTAACACATAAACTATTATTCAAACCAAACAAGGATATCAAACCATTCTTCCCAGATACAGTCCCAATTCTGGAAAAAAAATTATGCTTAAATTTATGCATTGTGAATGCTCCTATTTAAGGCAATTGCAAGGGTCAGAATCTGTAAATTTTAAGTATGCGACTAAGTCTTTGCAGGATTAGGGCCTAAAGATGCACACACATATGCAATTATTCTTTTTAATATTGCAAGACAAAATTAAATTAAATTTTAAACTGTCCATTTATGGAAGAAATTTTCAGTAGTCTTACCCCAATCCCCACCCAGCTTCAGGAATGATGCTTTGCTCAAGACCTATATGTCTCAGAAAAGAAAGGGTTAAACATTTTCTAAATTTCTCTAATCCTGTTTAGCTGCTTCCTCTTCCTAAACTGCTATGGCACTTTCCCTTGAGAGATTCAAACTCCAACATTCTATTTAATCCTTCTTCCTGAAGGAGTAATGGTCTCAAGTTGCAGTGGGGGAGGTTTAGGTTGGATATTAGGAAAAACTTTGTCACTAGGAAGGTGGTGGAGCACTGGAATGGGTTATGTAGGGAGGTGGTGGAATCTCCTTCCTTAGAGGTTTTTAAGTTCAGGCTGGACAAAGCCTTGGCTGGGATGATTTAGTTGGGGATTGGTCCTGCTTTGAGCAGGGGGTTGGATTAGATGACCTCCTGAGGTTCCTTCTATCCCTGATATTCTATGATTCTGAGTTATGATCATCTAGTCAGGGAACAGTAGTAATTTCATGTGACTTATACAGGGGTGAAAGTAATAATAAATTCTTACCGGTACGGAAGCCTGCCTCCAGGCCCCCAGAATGGGTGGGGCCTCAGGTGAAAGGGAGGGATGGGGGTCAGCCTACTCCAGCCAGCCCATCTGTGTTGCCTGGATCGCAGGGGCTCTGGCTGCTGCCATGGAGGCAGAGGCCAGGAACTCCAGAACTTTTTAAACTGCCGGCCCCCTGATAGCTGCCCCTTTTGCCCCCCCCCGGCAGTGGCCCAGGAGGGGGAGCAAAATGGGCAATTATGTTAAAGCTCTGCCTTAAAGTTGGCGCTTTAACATCACTGCCCCTTTTGCCCTCCCCACCCCCCATCAGCGGCCCTGCCAGTAGGGTCTCTGCCGGTAGGGTCTCTATCACTAGGGCTGCCGACATGAGGGGGGGGGCAAAAGGGGCAGCAACATTATAGCGCTTTAATATCGGCTGTGTACAGGCCGGTACCGGCTTCTTACCGGTATGTTGTACAGGGCTGTACTGGCCCACTTTCACCCCTGGACTTATATGATCTCTCATCACTAAACAATGCAATTTTAATTTTATATGATCTCTCATCACTAAACAATGCAATTTTAATTTTAAAACCTGCTTACTGAATAGTCACAGTGAATTGTTTGTGCCCAATCCATAAGAAGGTCATCAGGTAAATTCAAATAACAAACATACCCCAGGAAAGCACAATCTGCTGTGAGAAAAAAGTCAGCGAGCTATTTAGTCAGTGAACTACTCACTGTGAATTGTTCACTTATTTCTAATATAGATACACATATTTTGAAACAGTATGTTCCAGAGTTTGCTATAATAATCTTCTGGTTCTTTGAGTGCATAGATTTTGTACATAGATATAACCTCTATACTTCATTGATTAGTGCAGTACCATATTGCATTTTTATTTGCTGAAGTTGGCTGCACATAAACAAAAACTAAATATCTTTTCCTCCCAATGTATGGCAAAATCTCACTTTTAATTCTGTACTATGCTACCTTGTAACAGCTAAAAGATAGCACAAAGTGAGCTGAGTAGAAAAGCCCGATCTGTATTCTGTCAAGAAGGTGACTGTGTTGCCTTAATAGTGTTTTTTCCCTAATCATGTACATTCTTCAGCAAGGTTTCAGTCAATCAAATTTGAGGCTAAGCACCAGTTTGTCTCTGGAACTTGTGACATGTATTGCTCTGGCTGTATAATATGATGTGAAGTGATTTGATAGGTGAAGATATTAAATCAGTAAACTTATTATATTTCTGCAAACTCCATTGTTTTCATATGTATTCTTCTGGTTGCTATTGATCGGCTTTGATTATCCCTATAAATCCTGTTAACTGCAAAATCACCTTGTGGCCTATGTATTCAATGGGACAGACAATTGCCCTTCTTTGCCAAAAGACAATAAAATGTGTTGCAAAAAGTGCTGTGCAAGCCTATAGAGTTTCTTGTTCTGCAAAGCAGAACAATTACGAGGGGGAGAAAGGGGAAGAGAGCATGGGAGGGAAGCCTTTGGCTATAGAATAGCCAAGAAGCAAAGAGACTCTCTAGAAAAGGACCTAATTCTGCAATCCCTCGACATGCAGAACTCTCATTACAGCTAGACAGGCTCTGGGTTAATTCCATAGAAGACAGAGGGCAACACAAGACCCTGATAATAATGTTGGGTAGAGCTAAAAGGAAGTGTATGTCAAAACAGATGTTCTTCAGATCATTTGGTTTAATTGTAATGAAGTTAAATTATGCTACTGCTTTGTTTATTATTATTATTTTTATATTATATATATATTATTGTATAATAACATATGTAGATATGTATTATTGTTGTTATTAATAATAATGTTCCCCTTATACAACATCTTTTCTCAAAGCATCTCAAAGCGATTTGCAAATGTGAATGAATTAAGCATCACAACATCTTTGTGAGGTTGATAATTATTATGCCCATTGAAAGAATACCTTGCTTCACCAAGTGATCCAGAGCTCCCTCTTTCATAGAAAAACTCATGGGCAGTGGTTGAGGTAGAAATACTCTTTCTACTGAGAATTTTGAAGCTGCTCCACCTCCAAGCTTTAAAGTTTCTGGGGAAAGATGCTCCTTTCATGCGGAGACATGGATGTCTCCTGACTCACTACCCCCTGCTTCCCAGCAACAAGACTCATACAGGAGATAAACTGTCATTGGTTGCATTCTTTTGGAACTGCACAGTAGTAACCGGAGAGGAGATACAAAGGGATGCAATATAGACCTGAGCTGTATTAACATCCAAATGAATCTGCCATTTAGATAGCTGGAAAACAGTACAAACAAGTTGGCGAGGGATGAGAATTATTTTGACTTTGTTTTTTTGCCCTAGTGACCATAGGCATAGCCGAGAAATTAAAGGCCTGATCCTATTCCCGTTGAAGTTAATGACACCTCCCTAGCCCATAGCCTAAAACCTTATCACCCGCACAGTAGGTACCAGGTAACCTATTTTTACAATGAGTTAAAAAGCCATACTCTGAATAGATTTTCTGTTAGATATTCCATTGATTAGCAGCATTGTGGGAATATTTTATTTATTTATTCATTGCATGAGCATTGTATTTATTTATTATCATTTTAAGTCATTGGTGCATCTAGCATTATCACACTGTATCTCTAGGAGATTTTATTATTCCACTGTCTTGGACTCAAAATGAAGAAGATACTTTGATAAAAATCTCTCCTTATTTCAGTTCTATTACAGCCTATGACGCTATAATTTTCAATACAGCAGATTATTGTCTTCCTTATATATTTTCTTTAGCTATTTCTTTCCATCTTTGTGTAACAATAAAATATAGGGTCAGATCTTTAGC